>NC_090256.1:41722432-42022432 GCF_037325665.1 Littorina saxatilis
CATCCTATGCATGCATATAGCTCATGTAGCCAAAACCGTTGAAGATAGAAAGACATTTATTGAACAAAAAATATGCCCCACATCATTCTTAACAAGTTTTGTTCTTGTATGTATATCAAAATATTGATTCTCAAATGAATGGTTTGAAAAAATACGACTTCCGGCAGACCTAGACCGTTTTGAAGGAAAAAACCGTCTTTTTTTCAAACCCTTCCATGGCCATCAATATTTTCATTTATTCCCCCCTCTGCTTCTTTACCTCTGTAAACTTGTAGAGCTAGTTATTTTTCGATAATGACCCAGCAACCAAACAAATAACGAGCCAGCAACAGCCTGAATCCTCGATAGTGCAATGGGTTGAGAAGCTGTTCTGTTTCGGTACTACTTTTGCGACTGAAAAGTTCCGAACGCTCTATACGTACGAAGTATACATCTCTGGAGCAAACAATACAAACATACTGCATTTAAATTAACAACTACAGGCCTGAACACATGAATATCCATATAAGATCCATGAGTTCTGTTGTTTTCTGAATCTAGATCTGCTGTGCACAAACCGTTCATCACAAGCAAATTCCCAAGGCAAGTAACTCATACTCTAGCGACAAGAGTAGTTCCCCTTCTTTTAACTCAGTTTCTTCGACAACACTGACTGCAATCCGACGGTCAGTTTTCAACAATATTTCATTTTATAAACAGATCACACGCAACCAAATGCACACATCTCATCAATTTAAACAACATAAAGCGGTTTCATACACTATTTTCCCCAGAAAACTGAACTTCATACAGTAATTAACGTCGGAACACGGGTGCAAAAGTTCGTCTGCTAGTCCCATTTGACGAAAGAACATTATCTTAAGCGATACTAAAACATAAACAGAACACACAATACCTGCCTTTACCGCCACAGCAGAATAACAGCATATCTGTGTACTTGATTTTAGTCCAAAACAAGGAAACTGACAAGAAGTGTTAACAGAATGGAATGATTTGCACGGAACTATACAACCGCGCATCAATCGATCGCCTGCGCAGGTTGACTAGTTGAGTGAGTCGGATTCGATGAAACTTTCGCACAAATACTCCTGTTTTCTTTGAATAACTGAAGAAAGGAGGAATAAAAAGGTTACACACCTCGTCTCAGTGATTATTAAAAATAATGGTCTCAGTTCGCGGTCATGAAAAAGCTCGCTGAAGCTCGCATTTTTCATGATCCGCTAACTTCGACCATTATTTTTAATAATCACTGAGACTCGGCATGTAACCTCTACATACATGTAAGACCAAAACGTGTTAAGACTGGTGTTGTGCATCTAGTTTGTTCAATAAATGTCTTTCTATCTTCAATGGTTTTGGCTAGATGAGGTAACTAGAGAAGGATATGGGCATTGGAATTACGTCAACATTTCGAGCATTGTCACAGATGAAACATTTACTGCAGGGTGCTCCTGATTAACAAACCGAGCAAAACTGAAAATTATTGAAGAGAAGACATGTCTGAACAGTTTATAAAGAGACAAGTTTGCAATCATTTGTAAACACCATTATTGTATGGAGGAGTAACTGTTCCCCTACCCCCCTAAGAAGGTATTTCTGTCCGTCAACCACGTGAGCGATCGCCACAAATCGAGGCATCACTCGCATTTCAGTTTGGACACACCGGCTGATTGCAAATGCACAGTAGGCCTACGTGTTTCGACACTGAAACGTGACGATTGAGCGTCAAAATAGTTTCTTAAAACAGTCGAAAATGGAGTTAAATGTGACTTCAACACTCAGTGGCGATCGCTAGAGTGGCGATTGTTACTAGACGGACACTAGAAAACCTCAGAAAATGTAATTACTTTGCGATTTTTTTAACTGAAAAACTGTTGCGGTCTTTTTCTGTCGAGCGCGAGCGTCAACGTAAAACAACGTGAGGTCACTTCCTCCCCAAACGGTTAGTTTTTGAATGAAAAGAAAAATGTGGCGATCGTTACATTGTTTAGACGGACTGGATCGCAACTTTGAAACTCGGGTCACCGTGCGTCGATCAAGGGCAAATTGACCTCGGCAACATTATAACTCACTTCAAGGGTGCACAAACTTGTATTTACAGTATACAAAATTAGGTAAACTTGTGTTTTTGTCCTGTGAAATCACAATTAGTTTCGATGCTCTTGATATCGCTATGCGGACGGACAGATCCGAATCCCCATACATTTTTTTTGCGGAGCTAGTATAAGTTAGAATTTGTGTTATGGATATCGATTGTTGTTGAAAAACAATCATTTCAATGTGTTCTGGCACTCTCAACCACCACAGCATTGATACTTGTGCATGTGTGTGTTGGAATTTAGTTCTTTGTTTAGTGATGCTGTGGCAAAAGTAAATTCATCCGTCCGTATTTTGACGATCGCCACCATTCACACGCACATAAATAAACACATTATCAAAAATTTCAACTTTTATTTTCAAAAAAGTATTTAAACAACAACTAGTTTGCATGTTAATACAACAAATACAGCAGATTCTCACAGATATGGATTTAAAAGACTAAGCAAATCTGAGACTATCAAAATGGCCTAATACCATGAAACCTGCCGGAACGAACACGGTGCCTTTTACAACCTTTGAAGAAATTCTTGCTGGACTATGTTCAGCTCAGGGAATACATGTTTCTGACGAAAATAAAAGTCAATATAGACTTTAAACCTGGTTGTAGGGGGTCCTCGAATGTATGGCAAGACTTAGACCACGCCCACTTTGGACGCGAATATCGCGCGGCAGCAATTGAGGGAACAAAATCTTGACGCCAAACCGTCGCGCGGTACGTCGCCGTCGCGCCGCTGTCGCGTCGCACATATGGAAACACGCGTTCTTTGTAACTACTGTTGCGATCGGTTTTGACGCTGCCGCCACCTCGCCGCAACCATCGTGCCGCCGTCGCGTCGCTATATGGAAACACAGCTTAAATCATACAACCAGGCTACGCTGCGCAATTAATGGAACCACAGCAACGCTAATGAGTTCCACGAAAAAATGTATAGAAGGAATTCGACACGCGCAAAAGGTAAGACCTCGATCGTGACTTGCTCTTAGTCTACATTATTAACTTATTCATAATATCGGCACGCAGACCTATAGCTTCTTAATGGTATCCTCCTAAAAGTGGGTTCATCCAAAAACCCAGCACTTTGTCTTTTTGTCTGGTATTTGCCATCCCTCGCCCCCGCAGTGAGGATCGAAGAGGGGGGGGGGGGGTGGGTAGAGGTTTTCTCCTCCCGTTCTTATGGGGTATCTTTACTACAGGAAACAAACTATACAGTCTTTTAAGACCTTCCCTTTTCTTTTCTTTTTTTAGAAAACCAGGTCACAAACAGGAAGGAGTCTTGGTGGGTCGGTAAGTTTACAGGCTTTAAGTCTTCAAAGGGAAATATACATTTTAAAGAATTATGAACAGAAAATATGAAAGACTGGGGTCTGTAAAAAGGGAACAATCTAAAAAGAGAAGGGGGAGGTCCCCTGTACTTGTCTGACGAGGGGTGAACTAAAAATCAACTAAATTAGTCAACTTGCCGTTTTGGTCATTTAAACAATTGTAAGCAAGTTATAAGTTTAACAAAGAAATGGAGTATTAACATTTATGCCGAAATAACCAAGTATTTTCTTTTAAACTTCTGAATAGGGTTCGGAGACATCAAGATCGTCTGTACGTACTTCTGCTGGATTAAAGATTTAATTCCTCCCTGTCAACCTCATGTTAAAAGTTTTCCGTGTAATCTCATAAATGTGATGCCATGTGTGTGTGTGTGTGTGTGTGTGTTCGTGTGTGTGTGCATGTGTATGTATGTATGTGTGAGTGTGTGTGTGTGTGTGTATGTGTGTGTGTTCGTGTGTGTGTGCGTATGTGCGTGTCTGCTTGTGTGCGTGCATGCGTGTCTGTTCTTAGACGTTGAATTAATCTGGAGGGGGTACCTTGAAACCTAAAAATTTCTTTAATTTGGACAACAAACATAAGCTATTCAATACGTTCAAAATGACAGGAAAAACATGTATTTAGTGTGGATATGCGTTCAAATCCCAGGGCTCCCCACGGACACCTCTCCTAGAGGGTCCACGGACCCCCACTTTGAAAGTTTAGAGGGTCCAAGGACCCCCTCAGCGGAGTTTGTGAGTCCAAAACTACAGGGGTCCCAAATTCAAAGCTTGTCAGTGAGCCTCTGAGAGAGAGGGGGAGAGAGTGTGTGTGATTGTGTGCGTGTGGATGTGTGTGTGTATGTGTGTCCTTTCTGGTGTTACTCCAGCGTGAAACTGGCATTTGTGCTTGCAGTAGTCTTAGCTGATGACAACAGTCTGAAAAGGTACCAAGGGAATGCCCGATAACGTTAATTTCATGCGTCCCTGGACCCGCGTTTTTTTTATTATTTAGGTTTAGTGTGTCCAGGGACCCCCTCCATACATTTCTAGTACGTGTTTTCGGCTTCTAGGACGCAGGGACGCACAGTTTGGCGAGCCCTAATCCCATGATAGGTTATGGACTTGGAACATTCCTGAATGACCTGTGAGAACTAGAGAGGTGTCCCCCTTTTAAGACCCCCCAATTTAAGAGTACCCTCTTTTCAAAACCTTGCATTTTGACATTTCTACTTCATAAACTATGTAATAGTGGATGTACCTCAATCTGAAGACACCCTCCTTTTTAAGACCTGATTTTCTCAGATTTTTCGAGGTCTTAAATGAGGGGTACCACTGTAGTGGCTGAAGGACATCATATGACATGAGGTATAAACACTTTTCGTGAAATCAGTGAAGAATACAGCAACGGTACAAAATGAAACTTAGGCTCTGTTTATTTCTTGAAAATCAGTATGTAAAAACATACACTTCAATGGTATTGCACAATTCCGAAAAGCAAACAAACAAATGTATAAATTCAGCATAGGGCAATTGATCTTCCTGCTAGGACAAAAGAGATGGACAGTGACATTTAACCAGACAATGTTCGGAAATAACTCTGTTTGGTCTGTATGGGTTAATTGTGAAAGAGTTAACACTCTGGCTTTTATTGAGTCAAACTTACCCACGAGACATTATAAGATGCTTGGTGGCTTGTTGACAGACAGGCTTTTTTTTGTTGGTCCTCGGGGGCATATCGACTATCGTCTTCAGTTTCATATTTATTGACTAAGGCCGAAGTTAATAAATATGAAAACCAAAGGTGATATGCTCCCCAAAGGGCCAACACAAAATGCTGGTCTGACAACAAGCCCCCAAACATCGTTTTTGTCATTACTTTGGATGAGCAAAAGTACGCACAATAAACGTAATTTTTAGAATGCAATTTCGGGCCTCAAAACGCGTCACAGTAGTTCGAGATAACATGTCATACTTGTCTGTGACGTCAAAGGTAACTTCTTCGTCGCTTTTCTTCCAGTCTAAAAATGTACAGAGCTGCCATCATGTTTGCGAGTTGCGTAAGTTTTTGGCATATTCCTTTTCTTTTAAGTGTTTCATGACTTTTCGTTATGCATTCTGCGATAACAGAGATAAGTTGCAAATTGACCATGAGTTGCCGCGGTAATTATCAACATTGATTGGGTCTTTGAGAGTGAATGCTTTCAATCGTCGTCCTCGAAAACACAAATCCAAAGCTGGGATGGTTACACACATCAAACAATCAGCCTGATTGGCTTTTACTTTGACAATCCATGTTTCGCCTGAAAGCTCAAACCCATTCACCACCTCGATGTGTTACATGGAGAACAGCGTTATATATTCCCAAGCTGGTTATGAATGAAAATTCTTGAAAATGATTAAAAAAATAAGCCAGTCACCAGTGAGAGGTGTGTCTGAAACACGTGGACAAGGAGCACATGTAGAAAGTTTGCCTCACGGAAAGCAAGAGCATTCACTCTTTCACAACTCATTCAACCTTGACAGAGTTATTTCCCGAGTTTGTCCAATAATCTTCCTGTTAGGATAAAAGAGATGGACAGTGACAAATTCAAGCCACATGAACCTGAAAAGGATGATACCCCAAAAGGCTTTCCCATGCTGGGTGATGTAAAGAACCCTCCTTTCATAACAGAAGACGGTTGCATTGGTAGAGGGGTAATGTTAGGATTTATTTTCATCCAAAAATTTGCCAAAATGACAATGAGAGTTTCGCAAATGTTTGTGTTTACAGCTATCCTTGGCATAACCTTTACCCTACTGTGAAAAAAGTTGAGCAATTGCGCCAAACTCATCGAAAAGTATTTGATGATTTGACAGAAGTGTCTGTGTTTTACCGACTGCAGATGCCAACTGATATACCTGTTGGTGATAATTACTTTTTAGGCACTATTTTCTGATTTCAGTCAAAGAAAAAAACGTTTGCGCAAATTTGCCTCACATAAAACATTTCCCATGAAATTCATCAATCCAGTCATTTTAATGGTGAAGTTGCAAATAATCATGTAATTATCAAAGTTAGCGTCTCAATCCTGCTGTGAAGAAAAGGTGCTTTGCAACAACCATTCAAGTGAAATTAAATGGCTATTTCATTGAATTTGACCAAATCAGCCACTATTATGGTGTACATCTTCAAAGAAAGGAACACTAATTAATGCCACATTAAGGCAAATCCAATCAGTTTGCTGACTAGGCACTTTAAATAAGATAAGATGTTTACTTTGCAGAACATCCATAGCTCCTCCAAATCTATAATTGGGGAAAAAAAATTCAGTACAATAACATAAACAGACAAAAACACATTAAATTGATGGAATAAATGAATAAATAAATAAATCATAAATAAAGCTACATAAATATTCTCGAAATCAATCAACCAACCAATCAATAATGCAGACAGACAGACAAACAGACAGAAAGAGAAATACAGCTAAACATTCATACCAATCATAAATTCACAGTTATATAACGAAATCTCACATAAAAATTAGATGAAAAATCCTGGTTATTGGTATTATTTTTTCCCCTATGTTCACAATGTGATTCAGAACATAATCACAGACACGCACACATGCGAACACATGCAAATGCTTGCACACCCTCACATGCAAGCACACACAACACACACACACCAGAATGTGTTACCAAATGAAACAGCCATTCTTCAACCAATATTAAACTGCTATTGTTCTGCGTCAGTACACTATCAAATGATGTCCACATTACATAAATCACAGTAGTCTTTAAAAAGCAAATCATGATAAGTTGATACTGCTATGCATTACTCAATGAGCGCTTCTGGGGTGATAACGCGAGACAACTCCTGTGATCTTGCCGCGAGGTGGCGCCAGTTACCAGCCGAAAGAAAGAAGGGGCATAACCTCACCAGAACCGACCATTGTCTGTTTACCGTATAAAATGCACGACTTACACACGAACTGTTACCAAACCGATATGCTATTTGGGACCAATGCAAGTTTTTTTTCCTTTCTCGTGTGATCTTGCCGCGAGGTGGCGCCAGTTACCAGCCAAAAGAAAGAGGGGGCATAACCTCACCAGAACCGCCCATTGTACACCAATCTCCTAAACAAATGCATTGCCATGTCAATCAACTTGAAAACTAGTTACATATGTACTAAAAAGACGGAAGATTACCTAAACAAAAGTACATGTAGCTTATAAATATTGTCACAAATGCATGAACAGTAAATTCCAGCTACCTGAAATACATTGCACGCTACAATCTTCTATTTGTGTCGACCCTTCATACATCTATTACAGTGAAAAACATCTAAAGGCAGCAGAATTAAACATAATACTGGAATGCTTTTCATCACACTCAAGCAATGTTAGTAAGATACAATGGAACCCCCCTTTTAAGGCCAGGAAAATATAGGCTACAATGTTACGCACCTGCGTCAGGTTATTATGAATTTCCAGGTAACTAAATATTTTTCTTTGCAAATATTGGATTATTGAGTTTTGTTAGTTTTCTAGAATGTGGGGTATGGTACTTTGAGAAACCAAGGCACACAAACTAACCGGTGAAAATACATATTATTTTGCATGAAGTCTTCATAAGAACCTTTCTCAATTCATGCCATTTGTTTTAAATGTCTAAGTCAATTCCTTCCTGGTCGAGCCCGGTACTTCTCAGTTGGTCCTCTTAAGACTCCCTCCATTTTAAGACCTGATTTTCTCAGATTTTTGGAGGTCTTAAAAGGGGGGTTCCACTGTAGTGAAAGTTGTCTATGATCAGACATTCCAATAAACAAACCTTTCTCGCTTTTGATTCGTTATCCAAGGCATCATTACTTGTAGAAATTGAGCTCAATTTCAGACATGTGTTTGAATATGCAGGCGACCTTGGCGTAGGCTGATTCCTCAAAGTTCCCCAGAAGCTCTTCCATGTCTTCCACGCACTTGTCTTCCAGTTCCCGCAGGTTGCTTAGCAACTCGATCCCCTTGGAGTCCTCTCGGCCCAGCATCTCGCGCAGCGTCTCATGGCCTTTGAACAGTGCGTGCCGACGGTCAACCTGACATCAACAGTAAAACCAGGTGGTCATTTCAGCAAAGTAGACCTACTGGAAGTGAGCTACAAGAGTGAAAACGTCCATATACAGTTAACCCACGGTACCCTTTCACGACCCACTGTTTTAAGAACTCACCCATTTTACAACCCTATTTTTTCAGATTTTCTTTTTATAACAAATTAACATCTGTAAATGTACCTTCAATTTAGGACATGATTTTCTCCCATTTTTTGTTTTAATCTAAAAGGGAGGTACTGTAGTGGTAGTACAACTGCACTAATTCTACGTAACTTTGTGATCCAAGATTTGAACATGTCCTTAGTCACATACTCTCCTCTAAGCACAGGGTTCTCATGTTACAGATCTTGATCTCTCAGTT
Organism: Littorina saxatilis; assembly: GCF_037325665.1. Classification (NCBI taxonomy): domain Eukaryota; kingdom Metazoa; phylum Mollusca; class Gastropoda; order Littorinimorpha; family Littorinidae; genus Littorina; species Littorina saxatilis. Next base: position 41,731,283 of record NC_090256.1, read on the forward strand.
ACCTCATTTTGAAAGCGTGGCTTTTTCTTCGCGGGATCGTCATCTCCAAACTGCGGTGACACCGTTGCTTTGCCGATAGCAGCCCCAGGGGCAAAGATGAAGGGCTTGTAGATGGAGGTGAGGGGATTGGGGGTGCCGGTGAACCAATGGCAGGAGGGGGTGGGGCAGGCGGAGGAGGAAGGGGGGACCAGCACAGAGACCTGACTGCCGGTTGACACAAAACTACCGTCCGTCATGCAAATGCCGCTCTCTTCGTCACGCAAGATCTTCAGCATGTCCCGCACCCCAAACTTCCCTGTTGTCACACACAAAAGACAGAATTGTCATCATTTTGTTCCCGCACAAAATACTCAAACAAAACAATGACATAAACCTGTTGGCACATGCAAAAGATAGAACTGTTATAATTTCTTCACACAAAATATTCAACAAAAATGACATAAACCTGTTGTCATTGAGTAACTCTTATTAAATATTCTTGCCAAGCCTGTTTACATGACTTGAAAATAGAAAAGATAGAACTGTGATAAGATCATTTCTGCAAACAAATGACATAAACCTAATCTCACATGCAACAAATAGAACTATTTTCTCTGTTCATGACCTCTGTACATTTAACCCCATTTTTAAGACTCCCTCCTTTTTAAGACCAGATTTTCTCAGATATTTTGAGGTCTTCAAAGGGGGGTTCCACTGTATCATAGTCCTGGTAGGATCATGTCGGGAAAGATTATACCAAATATTGTTTGCTTTGATTTCATTAGCAAGCGAAACACAAGACACTGTTTCAACAAAGAGAAATAGAGAATACTACATGGCTTGCTGTGTCATACCAGATTTACAAACGTTTTTTTTTTAAATATTGAACTGCGAGCGAAAGCGAGCTGTTCACTATTTGAAAAAGCAACGAGTGTAAATCTGGTAGATTACAGCAAGCCATGCAGTATTCTGTTTATCCTACATACAGTACTTATGTGTATTTTTCTCAAAATGTCCAGCAGTGGAGGCGTCTAAATTGAAGATGCTTCGTTTGGAACCTCATCTATTCAAAAGCCTTGTGCAATCTTTGACGTCAAAGCAAAGACAAGTCACTCCAGAAAGTGTAGCGTGACGTGAAAGTTCTAAAACTTCTACCAGGAGAAATAGCATATAGCGTAAAAGGGTTTCCATATAAATGTCTCCGTTACTCTGGCATCATAAGCAGTTGAAAAGCATATCCCTGCCAAACAAGTTGATGTGACCCGATTTACATGATTTACACACGTGTGGTTTGAAAGATATTGTTATCTCATGAGTGGTCTCACTCACGTATGTAAAATAAATATAATTGCCTACATTTTCAGGCTACAAATGATGAGAGAGCCTGAAAGAAAATGGATTTTACCAGATGCAGATAATTCTTTTAACATCTTCAGCCCATGGCGATAGCGGAAGGACATCTGCGAGGTGAAGCACTTTCCGCCCTCGGAAAAGACGTGGGTGAAGTTGAAGGGCCCCATGTCGTCCTGGTAGAGTCCAAGCTTCTTGGCCTCGGCCGCAAGGTTTGGGGAACTGCGGTCAATCTTGGTTCCGATGCTCAGCTCGTTGGAGATGTTACGCACACCCTCTGCAAGTCACACAAACCATCATATCAGTATGCACAGACAGCCTGGTAGCTCAGTTGGTAGAGCACTGGACTTGTGATCCTAGGGTCACAGGTCCGAATACAGACAGTGACGGATACGGGTCAACTTTATGTGCAGACTCAGTGACGGTATCCATATCCCACCCTTGTGTCACCACAGTGGCATGTAAAAGACCTTAGTCATTCTGCCATGAGTGCAGCTGGCTGATCACACCTAAAAGCGCACACACCTGGGAAGCGCGATTCTCATTGCTGCTAGCTTTCTACTGGGAGATAGCAACCCAACTTTCCCAGCAATGGGAAAATAAAGTAAATGACGTGAAATTAAATCTGTCTTTTTTCAGACTAAAACTGGGTTACACCAGTAACCACTGACCTGTGATATGTTCAGCTGCCCAGTAAGGTCCAGCAGTCTCCAGCACCCAGGCGGTTGTAGGGTCAGCGATGAGGAAGCTGTTGTGGTAGCTCCACGCCTGCTGACCAGGCTCCTCGCTGCAGGGACCTCCTTGACCAGGGCTGGTCAGCAACTGACCGATGACTTCCACAGCTTCCGCAGCGGAGGAGGCTCGTTCCAGAGCCAATCTGTGAGAGAGAAAAGATGGGGCAATGTTAAGAACCATAAGCTATTTTGTTTCTGCATTTATTCAGAATAATATATAACCTCTCTGAATCAGACATGAGAATAAAACATTGTCAAAAAGGAGGAAATAAGGTTTGCCAAATCTTATATAAGGCCAAAAAAAAATAGGCGTGGTTAAGGTAACATAGCCACAAAAAAATAGGGTAGGAAAGTAGGCAATCACTTTTTTTTTTTTAAACTTTTTTTTCTAATGTGTACAAATTAAACCTACTTGACAGGGAAATAAGTGTGCGGCTCGAGCGCTGTCGCTTTCATTGCGTTTTCTGCACCAGGTTTTTTTTATTTTTTTTATTTTGTTTTTTTACAAATGTAACAAGAAGAGCAAACGCTCGATCGAGTCACTTTCGCAGTTCTGAATATTATATGAGGCATCAGATGGACAGGAAGAAATTGCTATTCACAACACAATGAGTCACGTTCACATAAAATTTGAGCCCGGTCACTTTTATAGTTTCCGAGAAAAGCCCAACGTTAAGTTGTGTGTTGCCGAACAGAAAAGGCTAGTTATCTCCCTTGTTTTTCTGATAAAAACATTTCAGCTTCTGCTTAAATGCTGTTATGAACTTCAAGGCAGACACAGTTGTCTCGAGTAGAGTGGAGGCGATTCTCGAGCAGACGATTAGTGCTCCATATATGGGTCAATCTTTATTTGGTTTAGCCTCTCGCCAGTGTGTCTAAGTAGCCCGGATGTTCAAGTAACAACGGTCACTCCAAGACTAATTGTTGTGCCTCATCCAGTCCGATTCTTATTTGGTTGAGTCTGGCATCTTAAGACCCGTATCAGACGCCAGGCTATCATCGCTAGCAGCAAGTCACTTTCCAAGTATCCTCAGCGTTTTCAAGAAACAAGTCCTTTCTTCTGAACGGTTTGGGTTTTGCACTGTTCTAATTTTGAATATGTGGTAATTAGACTCTGAGCAATTGTTTACGAGGCCTGGGGAAGCCTGAAGTTTAGTTGGCGATTGTTTGATCTAAAATGTTCGCATCCTGCCTTGCCGACTTGACATTTGGTCAACTTGGTTCTATTCATCATGTTTTGAAAATCTTGTGAATTATTTCTAAGCATAGGCTATGCAGGTTCGCTACCCACCTTTATTTGGCCCAGTAAGTTTGTTTAGTTTTTTGAATGGGGGCCGACGAGAGCGTGGGTGACCTATTTTGCGGCCCATAGTAGAACGTGGTTGACCTATTTTCGGCCCGACGCACGGGGGGAAGCAGGCCACCGGCGCTGCTAATTAAGGCTGGCTTGGCAGGCAGCCCTGCGTGCAGCGAGCAAGAGTACCGTACAACAAACATGTACAAGACGCGCGGACAGCGTGACCTAGGGTGCAATCTGATGATCTATAATTATGGGTGGACACGCATACTCATGTTGTTTTTGCTCTGGCTCAAAACACAGCCACATTCGTTTGTTTTTGTGTGCGTTGGAAATACAGCCACAAGTTTCTGCGCTTGAAACACAGCCAAGGTTTGTCAGTTTGGCAGGCATACCTTCCCAGCACTGGGAATTCGGTTATCTAGAGCAGCCATCTATAAATAGCCCAGCCAGCTGCATACAGCGAGCCAGCCAGTCAGCGGAGGGTCAGTGCCAGCAACAAACTGGCCTGCCTGACCGTAGCTGTAATACTCTTACAACTTTATTTAATGATAGCTCAGCCGTTTGGTTGCAATTTTCTCTTGAAATTTGACACATGACTAGATCGATTTCTGCAGATACCACTCAATGCAATTGTAATCCCATTTGAATTTGGTAAGAATTATTTATCAGTAGTAACTGATTGACGTGCTTTGGTGTGTTGTGAAAGTGTTCGCACAGAAGTTTGTCATCATAGTCATACACACTTTTACTACAGACATGATACAGTTCTGTTTTAGATGCAACAAGCATGCTAAGTACAGCAAGCAGAATAAATGAAGCAAGCCTTACCGCCTTTGCACCAGAAAGTAGAATGAATAACTGCTGTTTATGACAGTGTGCAATCTAATCGAGTTATACGTTGGGGGACATGCATAATTATGATGCTTTTCTCTAAATGTTTGTTGGTGCGCTGGATACACAGCCACACGTTTTCTGAGCTTGAACCACAGCCAAGGGGTTCTTCCATGGCTCAAAACACACTTGCAGTTACACTCGTTTGTTGTTGTTGTGCGCGTGAAACACAGCCACAGTGGCCTATTGCTTTAAACACATTTGCTTCAACAATCGTGTTTTGGTGCGCTTGAAACACAGCCACCAGTTTGCTGCGTGAAACTCAGCCAGTTTATGTGCGCTTGAAACACAGCCACAATTTGTACGTGCTTGAAACACAGCCACAATTGTTATGTGCTTGAAACAGCCATTTTGCGTGCGCTTGAGACACAGCCACAACTTTTCTGCGCTTGAAACACAGCCAGTTACGTGCGCTTGAAACACAACCACAATTTTTACGTGCTTGAAACACAGCCATTTAGCATGCGCTTGAGACACAGCCACAACTTTTCTGGCTTGAAACACAGCCAGTTTATGTGCGCTTGAAACACAGCCACAATTTGTAGCTGCTTGAAACACAGCCATTTTGGGTGCGTTTGAAACACAGTCACACGTTTTTCTGCAGGAAACTCAGTTAACCAGTTATTTCAGTTGCCGGAGCACCAATAGTCTCATGGTGTTAACCACTTTAATTCCAGTTGCCTGGGCACCAGCAGCCACAGCTCCAATCGTTTTGTTTTGTGTGCGCTTGAAACACAGCCACCAGTTTGCTGCACTTGAAACACAGCCAGTTTAGGTGCGCTTGAAACACAGCCACAGTTTTTATGTGCTTGAAACACAGCCACACGTTTTTCTGCATGAAAATCAGTTTTAACCACTTTTATTTCAGTTGCCTGAACACCAACAGCAGGGTTGGGTTAACCAGTTTAATTCCAGTTGCCTGAGCACCAACAACTTGGTTGTGTTAACCAGTTTAATTCCAGTTGCCTGAGCACCAGCAGCCACTGCGCCAATCGTTTTTGGTGGGCGCTTGAAACACAGCCACCAGTTTGCTGCGCTTGATACACAGCCAGTTTATGTGCGCTTGAAACACAGCCACAATTTTTATGTGCTTGAAACTCTGCCACACGTTTTTCTGCATGAAAATCAGTTTTAACCACTTTTATTTCAGTTGCCTGAGCACCAACAGCCGGGTTGGGTTTGTTTGTTTGTTTGCTTAACACCCAGCCGACCACGAAGGGCCATATCAGGGCGGTGCTGCTTTGACATATAACGTGCGCCACACACAAGACAGAAGTCGCAGCACAGGCTTCATGTCTCACCCAGTCACATTATTCTGACACCGGACCAACCAGTCCTAGCACTAACCCCATAATGCCAGACGCCAGGCGGAGCAGCCACCAGATTGCCAATTTTAAAGTCTTAGGTATGACCCGGCCGGGGTTCGAACCCACGACCTCCCGATCATGGGGCGGACGCCTTAACACTAGACCAACCGTGCAGCCGGGTTGGGTTAACCAGTTTAATTCCAGTTGCCTGAGCACCAACAGCCTGGTCGTGTTAACCACTTTTATTCCAGTTGCCTGAGCACCAACAGCCTGGCGTGTTAACCACTTTAATTCCAGTTGCCTGAGCACCAACAGCCTCGTTGTGTTAAACACTTTAATTCCAGTTGCCTGAGCACCGACAGCCGGGTTGTGTTAACCACTTTAATTCCAGTTACCTGAGGTGGCGTCGTAAAAATCAAGTAAGTACTGAGCCCCCCTGAGGTTTGCCCAGTGGCCAGCCAATCTGCGGGCTTACTTGTTAGTCCGTCCCGCAGTCACAGGCGCACTGTTCTTACATTTTAATGGTAAGCCCCTGTCCAGTTACCAGTTTCAGGCTGTCCTGAAAAAAGGAACAAATACCCTGGGTTGGTCAGCGGATAAATTCACCTCCCATTCCTTTCGGATTGGGGCTACAACTACGAGGCTAGGCCGCTGGAGATCTGCAGTTGTTAAATCATACGTGCGATGTCCTAGTTCGTAAGGGAGTGGGGGTACGTGTGTTGGTCCCGCTGATGATGGTGTGCACCTCAACAGCTGGGGTGGAGTTAAATCATGTTTCATTTGATTAAAATTTTCTTTTTCTTTGGATGCAAGTGTACAGACTGCAGCGGTTGATGGTGTGCGCCTCAACCGGTAGGAGATTTCAAGCTTGTATATGTTGTATAGCCTTAGCTTACTCATTTTAATCATTTTCTTGACACTAATGGTGGGTTTATATATTACAGAGGTCTTAATCCTGGGGTCCAGCATTGTGCGTAGACTGGAGCGGGACCTGGTGCAGTGGGGACGCACGCTGCGACTTCCCCTGCCGGCGCGCTTCGCCGGCCAGTCGGGCCTACAATTCTCCGGCCTGCGCACGCTGTTGGAGTGTGCAATTGAAGGACCACCCCCAGCCTACCTGGTTCAGCATGTAGGAGCCAACGACATAGGTAGGATCAACACGATTGAATGGGCCCAGGAGTTCCAGTTGTGGCTCACATATATCGGGGCTAGGTACCCCACCACTCGGGTCGTCTGGTCAGACATGCTGCCGCGGCGCGCCTGGCGCTATTCAGTAGACCCAGCAGGGGCAGAAAGCGCGGCAGGGGCAGAAAGCGCGGCAGGGGCAGGGCCAGGCACCTGGTGGCAGGGGAACGGGGGTGGTTTATTAAACACCCCCGCATTGTTGCTGACGACGCGTGTCTGGCTGCTGATGGTGTACACCTCAGCAGCTGGGGCACCTGTCTGTTGGTGAGGAGTTTGGAAGAGAGCCTTACGAATATAATTTTGGGGTCACCGGTTTGGGGAACCTGCTGGTAGGCCAGCTGGTTTGTGGCTGAAGTTAGGCATGGTTATGGTGAAGATGTGGTTCCCAATGGGGAACATTTTTATTTGTAGTTATATTTTGTAAATTTTGGAGCTTATTAAGCTTGTCTAGCCCCCTGGACCATGGTTGAGCCCAATACAAACCACAAAAGTGGCCTGGTTCAGTGGTCCAGTGCCTCCAGTTTGTCAGTAGATGTAAAGCAGTGAGTGACGGATGGAGGCCTGGGTGGTAGGACAGCCGCGAGGGCAGTAAGATACTGTGGGTACCGCGGTGTGAGCAGTGGATTCTGTTCACAGTCAAAGTAAAGCCACCATAATAAAGGTTTCTGGTCACGCTTAGCTGGCAGACTGGGGGGGTCGGGAAAAAATTGATATTTTGTCTGATTGGTGTCATCTTCACCTAACCATGCCTTACTTCCCAACCAGTGCCCGTACTACAAGATACATGCCATAACTGAAATTGTTGTAAATAAATAATGAAGAACCTAATTCTCCTTGTGAAGCTTGGCTGTTTCAGTCACGGTATTGTTATGTGTGGAAGTGTCTGTTTTGTATGGTCATAAAAACATTTCAGCTTCTGCTTAAATGCTGTTATGAACTTCAAGGCAGACACAGTTGTCTCGAGTAGAGTGGAGGCGATTCTCGAGCAGACGATTAGTGCTCCATATATGGGTCAATCTTTATTTGGTTTAGCCTCTCGCCAGTGTGTCTAAGTAGCCCGGATGTTCAAGTAACAACGGTCACTCCAAGACTAATTGTTGTGCCTCATCCAGTCCGATTCTTATTTGGTTGAGTCTGGCATCTTAAGACCCGTATCAGACGCCAGGCTATCATCGCTAGCAGCAAGTCACTTTCCAAGTATCCTCAGCGTTTTCAAGAAACAAGTCCTTTCTTCTGAACGGTTTGGGTTTTGCATTGTTCTAATTTTGAATATGTGGTAATTAGACTCTGAGCAATTGTTTACGAGGCCTGGGGAAGCCTGAAGTTTAGTTGGCGATTGTTTGATCTAAAATGTTCGCATCCTGCCTTGCCGACTTGACATTTGGTCAACTTGGTTCTATTCATCATGTTTTGAAAATCTTGTGAATTATTTCTAAGCATAGGCTATGCAGGTTCGCTACCCACCTTTATTTGGCCCAGTAAGTTTGTTTAGTTTTTCCACCCACCATCCCCTTCCTGCTTCCGCTAGGCTTGACATCCGGGCAGCTTGTTCACTTAACGGAATTTTAGTGGTCACCAGTTATCCTTCACTTGTGGGAGAACTAGAATTGTCTAGGATGTTCTTTGCAGTATGGTCATTTCATCACTTCATTTTTTATTGAGTCAATTCCATCGGAGTCCCTTGTCCATGATTACGCTTACTTCTGGTTCTACCTGGTGTGTGTATGTTTCGATCAGAATTTCTAGTCTATCATTCAGCTCTATCCTAACTTGTGTATATATGTTTGTATATATAACTTGCAATTTTGCCCATCATTCAGCTTAATTCTAACCGGCGCATATGTATTTTTTCTTTGTTGTTGTTGCTTTGTTTTTGGTACAGTTGGCTGAAGTTAGGCATGGTTATGGTGAAGATGTGGTTCCCAATGGGGAACATTTTTATTTGTAGTTATATTTTGTAAATTTTGGAGCTTATTAAGCTTGTCTAGCCCCCTGGACCATGGTTGAGCCCAATACAAACCACAAAAGTGGCCTGGTTCAGTGGTCCAGTGCCTCCAGTTTGTCAGTAGATGTAAAGCAGTGAGTGACGGATGGAGGCCTGGGTGGTAGGACAGCCGCGAGGGCAGTAAGATACTGTGGGTACCGCGGTGTGAGCAGTGGATTCTGTTCACAGTCAAAGTAAAGCCACCATAATAAAGGTTTCTGGTCACGCTTAGCTGGCAGACTGGGGGGGTCGGGAAAAAATTGATATTTTGTCTGATTGGTGTCATCTTCACCTAACCATGCCTTACTTCCCAACCAGTGCCCGTACTACAAGATACATGCCATAACTGAAATTGTTGTAAATAAATAATGAAGAACCTAATTCTCCTTGTGAAGCTTGGCTGTTTCAGTCACGGTATTGTTATGTGTGGAAGTGTCTGTTTTGTATGGTCATAATGTTCGTAAAAGGCTACAGATGTAAATACTTTGATGTAAAGAATAATCCTACAAAGTTTCAATCACATCCGATGAACTTTGTCAAAGATATAAAATGTCTAATTTTTCCTTTGACGCTGACCTGTGACCTTGAAAAAGGTCAAAGGTCAACGAAACCATCGTTAAAGTGTAGAGGTCATTGGAGGTCACGACTAAACAAAATATGAGCCCGATCGCTTTGATAGTTTCCGAGAAAAGTCCAACGTTAAGGTGGTGTCTACGGCCGGCCGGCCGGATGGCCAGCCGGCCGGCCGGCTGGCCAGCCGGCCGGTTGGCCGGCCGGCCGGCCGGACAGACTAACACTGACCGATTACATAGAGTCACTTTTTCTCAAGTGACTCAATAAAAAGTTATAGGGTCGGCCCCTATTTTTTTTTTAGGCCTAACACAAAATTCAGAAAATGTTATCAGTTTTCCTTAACCCTGATGTAGGAGCAAGAGGGGAAATGATTTCCTAAGGAGTGTTGAGTGAGGAGTGTTGCTTATAAGCTTCAAAATCAATATAATGTGTTGGTTTCCAAATCAGACATGAACACCCAGAGAGGTTCAAAAGGAACAATATTCCTCCAAAAGGCGGAAGATTCTCTCATCCTTGCTGAATGTCTAAAAAAAAAAAAAAAGCAATCTGTGTAAGCAATTTGAGAATGAAAGTGGTTTATTTCTTGTTACTGTTCATGATGCCATGCTTTTGCTTTTTTTTTGCTTAACGCCCAGCCGACCACAAAGGGCCATATCAGGGCGGTGCTGCTTTGACATATAACGTGCGCCACACACAAGACACAAGTCGCAGCACAGGCTTCATGTCTCACCCAGTCACATTATTCTGACACCGGACCAACCAGTCCTAGCACTAACCCCATAATGCCAGACGCCAGGCAGAGCAGCCACCAGATTGCCAATTTTAAAGTCTTAGGTATGACCCGGCCGGGGTTCGAACCCACGACCTCCCGATCACGGGGCGGACGCCTTACCACTAGGCCAACCATGATGCCATGACATTGATAATGGATATAACTCACTAAAAACTGCCTTGTGTTGTGTTCTGAGCACTTACTTTCCTTTATTCTTTATTGTCAAGAAAAATGTATTTTCAACTTTCTACAAAAAATATAGTGAATTATCATATTTTCTGTATATATAATATATATATCAATTGATGTCAACTTACATTTCTTGGGATGAAAATATTCAACAGTCCTCCCACACCTCAATCCTAAATACACCACTCTGCCTAAATAGCCAGGTAAAAACGGCCATACATAGAGAAACCCACTCGTGCAAAAACGTCATGGGTGTATTTGGGAGATTCAGCCCATGAGCACAAAAGAAGAAGAAGATACAGTGGAACCCCCCTTTTATGACTCCCTCCCTTTTAGCACCTTGTTTTTTCAGACTTTCTGTTCAGAACCTCTATAAATTTACCGTATTTTCCGGGTTACAAGGCGCTACAGCGCATAAGGCGCACCCCCTTCTTTTTAAACAAAATTGTAATCCAGTCACCCATTGGGCGCAGGGGGCCGATAGGGCGCACCAAAATTTAAAAAGTATACCGGTAACAAACGGTCGAAGAATGAAAATAAGCCGCACATCAAAGGAAGAATACAGTGGAAATATGTGTGCTCTGTGTGTGTGGCGAGATCAAAGGCAGGTCCATTGTGATAGCTGGGTTGCCTTGTTTAGACACTGACCTTCTTCCCAGGGGTCAATGACCCAGTTTTTGCTATGAGAGGTGGTTCCCCTGTCATAGATCTGAGAGAGGAAACACTTCCTGCACCGGGGTCAGTGAGTTTAACCTATGGGGCGGTCTTCTTTGATGTCTTGAGAGGAAACTTGGCCAGGGTAGTACCTAGTAGCTGAAACATGCATTATCACAAGTTGTTTGACTGGTACTCAGGCGGTCTCTTTGATTTTTTTCGTATTTCATACACGGATTAGGTGCTTCGTTATACAAGACGCAGGGGTCAAACTCGAGGAAAAAAGTCGCGCCTTATGACCCGGAAAGTACGGTACCCCCATTTTAAGACCCACTCATTTTTAAGACCTGATTTTCTCAGATTTGTGAAGGTCTTAGGGGGGGTTCCACTGTACGCCTCCACTCACCTGACCATGTCCATGCCCAGCAACTTCTCCTCCAAGTCGGAGGGTCCGTTGACTTTGGTCCAGACAGCTTCGTTGCCCACGCACACCCCCTGCTCATTGGCTCCCATCTCAGCTCCCCACATCCACGCTGGCTTGCTGAGAATCACCGCATGGGTGTGGCCCACTTGATCCAGCTCTATGTACGTACACTGTCAACACAGAGTGTCAATTCATATGAAGTTAACGATTATTCAAAAGAGATTTTCAAATCTGTCTGCGCAACAATTAGTTCAGACTCTACAAATTGCACCTATGCATACACACACATATGATACATATCAGGACTACTGAACTTCTTATTTCTCATCTGCTAGAAGCTGAAATTTGTCAAGGATTAGCCAGAATCAGGTAGAATTTCAAAGTTCAATTTTCCTATGGAGTTTCTGCTAGAGTTCTTGCATGCACATAATGTAGAAGAGCTCCTATGACACTGGTGAATTTATAGAAACATACAAAGGGGACTGTTAACACCTTGCACACACCTAGGTAGAGCGACTCTAATTATTGTAGCTGGCTTAATTTCCACTGCAATTTTAAAAGATCGAAGAGGCTCAAATTTCCCAGCACATGGATAATAAAATATAAACGGAAATAAAAGTTCATATTTCTGGTGTACTTACCTGGACTTTACTTCCCTTAGGGTGATCAGCTGCAGGTACAAGGTTCACTTCTTGCACTTCTGAACCTGGGCGGTCTGAATTTTTCCCAAAAATGACACAGCCTTTCGCTGTTGCTGGGGGTAGAGCTACAAATGTGTCACAAGAACTTGGCATTTTGATGGCTCCCTCTGAAGTCATGGTTCACTGATTTTGTGATGTGTCTCACTTTAGCCTATATATTTTAAATCTGTCTGTAAAAACAAAATAAGAAAATTAACATCCCTGCTGTAGACATTATAATTCTATACAAGGACATGTATCAAATAACCAAAGGGAAGTAATTGCTCTTTATGCATAAGACATGTGTAATGGAGTAAGCGAGAGTTGTACGGAACCTTTCTCCTGGCACCTGAGAGAATAACAAGCATTGAAATGAACAAGCGACTTTCATCCTCACTTTCAGGACATGTATATATTTATATTTATGCAGCAAACATCTGTGTACATATCTTGGTATGCAAGTGGGTGAGTGCGTGAGTGTGTGTGTGCATGTGAGTGTGTGTGTGTGCGTGTGTGTGTATGTATGTGTATGTGACAAGAGAGAGAGAGAGAGAGAGAGAGAGAGAGAGAGAGAGAGAGAGAGAGAGAGAGATCAGTGTGTGTGTATATGTTAGGCGCGTTTGATCGATCTGCGCGATCGCGTGATCGCGCTGCGCGTTTGGTGGATCAATCAAACGCGCACACATCGATCGATGTGTGCGCATTTGATCGATGCAAAGAATAGGCTACAAAGAATACAAGAATCGTTAAAACGCGCAGCTCTTATACTTGCGCATTTGGACGATCTGTCACAAAGTAAGTCCCTACCACACACACACATCGCACGCCGGAAGTGAAAAGTTTCAAATACAGGAATGTTCCGAAATATACCCCAACAACGTTTTTGATTTGTTTGTTGTCAGGCCTCTCAATCTTTCAAACAGTCTCTCTCTCTCTCTCTCTCTCTCTCTCTCTCTCTCTCTCTCTTAGTCTCTCAGTCTCTCTCTCTCCTCTTAGTCTCTCTCAGTCTCTCTCCGTCTCTCTCTCTCTGTCTCTCTCTTAGTCTCTCAGTCTCTCTTCTCTCTCTCTCTCTCTCTCTCTCTCTCTCTCTCTCTCTCTCTCTCTCAGTCTCTCCCCCCAATCCCTCCTTCCTCATCTCTGTCCATCCCTCTGACATCTCATGAAAACAGCTGAACTTTTAAATCATTTGCTATTACAGGACAATTAAACACTCAATGAGCTAATACATGTGAAATGGATGATCAGGTGCAACCTCGACGCATATATACCTGTGATGTGATGTCTTTGAGGTAGTCTAAGTGTTTGGTACAATATAATCCCATTTTTTCTTCTTTTTTTAAATGTCCTACAGATTGTTGTTTAGACACTTATAGCTAGGCCTACTTCCGGTCATAACTTCCGGTCATTGCCAGCATACGTGTGTGTGCGTAGTATGGTGATTTGTGAGACGGATCGTCCAAATGCGCAAGTATATAAGAGCTGCGCGTTTTAACGATTCTTGTATTCTTGTATTCTATGTGTGCGCGTTTGATCGATCCACCAAACGCGCAGCGCGATCGCGCGATCGTGCGATCGCGCAGATTGATCAAACGCGCCTAACATATATACTACTACAAATTACTACATGTGTGTGCACTAGAACCTTACAATAGCTGCTGAATCCTTTTGTATAGCTATTCAATATTTCCTATATATGCATCACTGAAGATAATGCACAGTAAACTGCTTCAATTCAACTGAGTAAGCTCCACAACAACACACAAACGTTAAACACACACAAAATAGTGGCAGAAAATGCACAGACACCAGAAGTTAGTGACTGGTATTTTCCCAAGTCCCTGCGCAGACCAGGAATTTAGGGCCGTTATTTGCTTGCGGTAGCCCGATGTAAGCTGAATTTGTCTCCATGTAAGGTATGTGATCAGTAAATTTGCAATGTAACAAAAATCATTAATTATTACGCAGCACATCAAAACACTCACGCACCGGCAGTAGCAGACGGTCGATTCCTATTTTCATGAATTATGAAGACATGCAAATCCATTTAAGGAAATAAAACTTTTAAAGATAGGTATATGTTTTGGTCGCTGTTTAATGGTTGACATTCAGACAGTAAATATGTCTACATTTAAACATGTTTTATACTCTCACGTTATTAAAGAAATCTTGAAGCATTATAAAGTGATTCCATATTTTATTCTAAAAAGGATTGATGAAGCGTGGGAAACCGGAAGTTGACTACTGTGCATCATGGCAGCCACCATGGCCAGTCACATTTCGGACTATGTTCTGAAACAAGATGATTCCAAAGCTGCAGATATTGCAAGAGGTATACATTCCACAGCAATATTGAACTTTAGCATTGTTTATTCAGATAAGTTCTTCTAGTTACCGATTCCGGGTCAGTGTTGAGTGGTAGCTCCGACTGAAACACAAGTTGTGTAACATTAAAAGTCAGTTGCAGAACAGCACAGTGCTCTGAAAATTGACAAATGGTTTAAACTAGACAGACAGACAGAAACGGAAAGGAGACGGAGGCTTACAAGTGTGTGTGTGCATGGTCTGTGTGTGTGTGTGTGTGTGTGTGTGTGTGTGTGTGTGTGTGTGTGTGTGTTTTCAGTTCATAGCTGAGGACAGGCACAATACTGAGCAACGAAATGCTGACATGAGCATCAAAAATAAAAAATGCTCAGATGGAAAAGTCTATGATTGTAATGGGAGCTAAAACACAGCTTTACCGGAAATAAAAGTCAAAACATAATTGCCTTCATGTCTCTTTCCTTTATTGATCGTCAATCATAGGTATGCATGGACAATGATGTAAGTACTTGGTGGACACCAACTGCAAGATATTTCTATCAAGTTAAAACTTTTGGAATCTTTGATTTTGTCTAGTGTTTGAGTTACATTTTATCCATAAAATCCAGCCAGACAGCACCTACATTTTGTGTAAATCAATTGAGCAAGAAATAGTTGTTGTGAAGACACCATTACTTACATCATTTGGCAAGTCCATCACTTTTTTACAAGCATAAGATTAGGCAGCATTGTAATGCTGCTGATTTAATTGATCACCTTTCTGGTAGACCATGCAACACAACTGAAAACAAAAGTGAAGGCCTGAAAATAATATGGCAAGTGAATCAGATGTAGCGTAAGTTATGAAGACACCAAGCGTAAGTTATGAAGACACCAAAATTGTGAAGTCTGTTATGCTTGAATTCTAGTACTCTTGAAATCTAGTCTGGTGTGTAAGAGGTTCCTGATACAGTTTGAAATGATCAAATCATACTTGAATATTCAACAATGGCAAATATTCACAGTTACAGGCAAAGTCTGAACATTATTACGTAAGTTATTTTTGACACCTGAATTGTTGTGTCCAACATTACCAACATCATCAATTATCATCGTTTCACAACTGATTATTTTTCTTATTCGCTTGTTTTCTTTTTCTGTTTTCTGTAGAAGATAACATACGTAAACATGTTTTGATTTACATTGTATCTGCCATCTACCACGATGAACTGAATTGCTGATTGCGTTGGTTCGAGTGACACGAAACGAAAATGGTGTCAGAAATACGAACGTAATCTAAAACAAGCCACACTATTAAAATGCAGGAAAATGTAACTAAAATTTCCTCTTCAGAGCTTTCTTTATACAAACTCGAAGAAACTTTAAGTCAATCACAAAAATATCAACTTTGGTTCAAGAAAAGATTAAATTTTCCTGACGTTCGTATTGAAAGACACCAAGAAATGTCGGCAGAGTGGCGAGAATGACGAACGAAATCCACTAAGTTCAGCATCAATTTAAACAAATGCTGGTGATTTTGGATAAAACAGGAACAAAAGTAGTTGCCTGTTGGGTAACTCAGCAAAATCAATTAGGGATCGATGATTCTTGAAGTTCGTCTGTCTGAAAAACTCTTGAGATGTCGTAAGTTTGCGCGAAACGCCAAAGACACGAACAACTTCCAGGTCAAAATACCTCCTCTCAATGCATTGTGGTAAAGGTGAAGGCCATTTATTCGTAATCTGTGGAAATTTCCGCAGTGCATTGAGTCGATTGACATTCGTTCGTGTGCCTGTGTCGACTTCGCGTTAGATTTTGGAAGTGCAAAAACGTAAGTAACGCAGTGACGCAAAACGTCGGATATTGCCTTTCACACATTCTTTCACAACCCTAGGTCTTCTGATTGCTTTTATTTGTGCTAGATTGTGTCATTTTATTCAGTAACTTCCAATTATCAGTGGAAATATCAAGTTGCATGTGAAAGATATGATGATGGTATGGACTTAGATCAGCGTGTGAAGTGAGACACGAAGCATTACTTACAGAATGCAATTTTTTCGTCCACGCTAACGACACATTATACGGTAAAGAAAGAAAATGAGCATATCTAATTGTTAAATACACTTAGTTTGACCAAAATAAATACAAACATGACACTACAAACTGCTTCACTTACCATTGTGCTTTCTCAAACAAGATCACTCATTTTTGTCAGGTTTCAGTGGCCATTTTAAGTTGCATTTTCAATGGAAAATAATCAAAAACAAAATAACCATCAACAGAAAAAATAATCTGTAAAATGATATTAATTCTTTATTCTCTCTTTAATCACAATACAACAACATTAACAACCAGAAGAAAACAGTTCTTTGCACACAAAAATCCAGAAAGTGGCTACCATTCATTTTGTACTTTTTGCTCAGTATTGTGCCTGACCTCAGCTTTGAATCATTTAATAACTACTATTAATATTATGGTCAACTACTGTCGTACTGAACCAGACAAGAACACTGTAAATTAAGCCTTAAATTGAGCCTGATTTTGAATGGGAGACCTTTGGAAAAATTAATATCTACCTGAGAGTTTCATCTCTAGAGACTAACACTAACACTACAGAGTCCTTGACCTTGTCGTACGTTGCAGATCTCTACAAGAGAGATGTCACTCTGGTTCAGGTGGTGGAGTCTCTGGGGTAAGACAGTTACCTTTCTACAGCATTGACCTTGCCATCATTTTTTTGTTTACTGCATTTGTCCCCACAAACTAAACTAAAATACATTGGAACCCCCCCTTTTAAGAACCCCGAATTTAAGACTTCCTCCTTTTTAAGACCTTAATTGTTTCTTCGGAGTTGCTGTTCATAAATCCTCCAAATTTACCTCCATTTCAAGACTCTCTCCTTTCTATTAAAATTCTGAGACTTGATTTTCTCAGCTTTTTGGGGGTCTTAAAAGGAGGGTTCCACTGTAAAAGGGCCGGACAGGTCAAGAGTATGTGTGCCTGTAGTCATGGCTACCACAGTCTCCACATTGTGCTTGTATTTTTCTAGTGTGAAACAGAAATGTTATTTTAGTGTAAGTTTCTGTAACACTTAAAAATTAAAGTGGGTACAGTGTCACCCCCCCCTTTTAAGACCCCCCAATTCTAGACTCCCTCAATCCTTTTTAAGATGCGATTTTCTCAGATTTTTGGTTGCCTTAAAAGGGGGGTTCCACTGTACTTAATATAATGCGTGATTGTGAGTATCACATTTATGAACATCTCATACTTGTTTTCATGACATGACTGAGTCTTCACACATTCTTTTAGGCAATTTCTGACCAGTCCAGTCGTGGAGCAACGACGGAGAGGAACTCAGCTCATGGCAAGCATATTGCAGAAGCTGCCTTCAGACTTTTTGGTAGAAAAAGAAGGTATGCTGTAGGTTCAATTATATATTTTTTGCTGAGGGCAAAAGAAAGGGGGTTTGACTGTACCTCAAAGGAATGAAGAAGACATCCCACACAAAAAACAGTTGCTGAAAAATAGCAACCAGTCAAACTAAAGTGTAACACTGTAATGACAAAGCTATAGATGGCTTTTGTTTTGATTGAAACAATTTCAACTTTCGGATGCAAAAAACTGACTGGTTGGCAATTTGTTTTCCTGGTGTTTACTCGTACAAACCGCTGAAATATACATTTCTGGTTATGAAAAAACACTGTATATTAATAATTCAACATAGTCATAACATAAGTGAGATGAATCATGAAAAAAAATAAAAGTGAATTGCACGTGAAGTGCTCAACAAGTTATTTGTATTTTCTTTGTTTCTATAATCAATTTCTTTGTTTTTACTGCAGTGGGTCATGTGACAGCCTTTCTTGTGTCCAAGCTGAGTGACCACCACTCCATCCAGCCACTTGCCTTACATGGTCTTGCTGCTGCGGTCAGTACTAGCAAAGAAATACGTAGTTCACGTGAAAAAAAGATATGGGCAGAGAGACGGGTAAAGTTTTGTTTTGCATTGTTTTATTTTGCAAACAAGTTATTCTACATTATATTGTTTTGCAGACTTATCATTTCTTCTTCTTCTTCTTTGTTCATGGGCTGACATTCCCACGTTCACTCATGTGTTTGCATGAGTGCGTTTTTACGGGTATGACCGTTTTTACCCGGCCATTCAGTCAGCATACGCCGATTTCGGGGGAAGCATGCTGGGTGTTTTCGTGTTTCTATAACCCACCGAACTCTGACATGGATTACAGGATCTTTTCCGTGCACACTGCCATTTGGTCTTGTGCTTGCGTGAACACATGAAGGGGGATAAGGCTCTAGCAGGTCTGCACATAAGTTGACCTGGGAGATCGGAAAAATCCCGCCAGGCGGACGCAATCAGGATTCAAACTCACGACCTTCCGATTAGGAGGCCGATGTCTTACCACTACGTCACTTCACCTGTCCTGCATTGTCTTATTTTGAAGACTAAAGTTTATGAAAATTTAAGACTTCCTCCTTTTAAGACACTCCTTTCTCAGATGTTGTGTTCATAGCGTCTGTAAATTGACCCCCATTTTAAGATTCCCTCCCTTTTAAGACCTGACTTTCTTAGATTTTTGAAGGTCGTAAAAAGGGAATTCCTCTGTAGTTATTCTGCAATGTGTCATTTTGCAGACCGGCTATTCAGCGTTTTCTGACGGAGATGAAAGTCGCCGTGTCTGCAGCGAAATCTTTAAGGAGGTGCAGAACCAAAGCCTCTCACAGGCAGACCGCCGAGCCACCTACACCATCTTTCTCAATCTGCTGACTTCACACTTACCTGGTAACGAGTGGCATAGCAATCACCTGCTTATTAGTAGCATGATCGCTTAGGCCCTCACTATGAGGGGCATGCTTAGCTAATTTTGCTGATATGTGTGTGCTGACTGGAGGTGTATGTGCAGGGATTGCTAGGATTTATTTTCTTTGCCACTTTTGCTGAAATGGCCACAAAAGTGTTGGTAATTTTCAGAAGTTAAGACAATCCTTAGCCTCCTCTTTTACGCATGTTGAATTGAACAATGGATTTCCCTTCTTTGACACATGTTATGTCAGAGGCCAACTAAAACTCAAATTTAGGCGGTTGGCCAAGACTATAAAAGATTGCTTGTTTGTGTGTGTTCAATCATAACATTTAAAGGAATGTTTACTAGAATGGATCGATAAATAATGTTATCTGTATTTTTGACAAAAAACATGACATTTGACACAGATCTCGACAGAAACACAGTCTCGGAGAACAATGACTGTGTCGATCTGTGAAAAATGTCATATTTTGATCAACAATATTAGTAGCATATAATTTTGAACCTCTTTGCAACAGACCTCCAGGCACTGGGAGACACCTTTGTGTGTGGCTACGTTCAACAGATGGACGGAGAAAAAGACCCAAGGAACCTGATTTTGGCTTTTCGTTGCTCCACCATTATCTGCCAACATTTTAGTCTGGGTAAGACTAAACAAAATAAAATATTTGTTTCCGATGAGAAGGCCAAAAACTGATTTCTGTGTGGTTGTTTTTTGTTTAGGCCTAAACACCAATTGTCTGTGATACACACACAGTACCACACTCATGCACCATTTTATATGCCGGTATGTTTTCCGTACAAAAAAATGGAATTATTTGATTTAGGAAAATATTATAATGCAGCCATGGTCTCATTGTCTGCATATTTAAAGTGGTGGTTTGCTACAGCTTTGCACTTTTGCTTTTACGTTTGTGAGATGTATCCTCTCTCTCTTTATAAACATTGATGATATCGTTACTGATTAATTTGTTTTTCTTTGTTGTTTAGGTCCCATGGAGGAAGATATGTTTGAAGTCAACTCCTGTTATTTTCCAATCGACTTTGTGCCAGTAAGCTAATCTTACACATATCTTTTTCACACAAAATTACAAATAGACAAACTCCGGAAAGAACGCAGTGAAAGAGTGAATACTCTTGCTTTTACTGAGTGTTCACTCTTTCACATCCCATACAAACCTGACAGAGTTTGTTTCCGAAGATTGTCTATAGTAGAAAGGTTAAAACTGCATGCTACCAGCTTCATGTTACTTGTAGATTAACAAAGTTTTCCTGGGTCTTTCTTTTTAGGTTAGAGTGTGTGTGTGTGTGTGTGTGCACACATGCTCGTGACCGGCACGGTTGGCCTAGTGGTAAGGCGTCCGCCCCGTGATCGGGAGGTCGTGGGTTCGAACCCCGGCCGGGTCATACCTAAGACTTTAAAATTGGCAATCTAGTGGCTGCTCCGCCTGGCGTCTGGCATTATGGGGTTAGTGCTAGGACTGGTTGATCCGGTGTCAGAATAATGTGACTGGGTGAGACATGAAGCCTGTGCTGCGACTTCTGTCTTGTGTGTGGCGCACGTTATATGTCAAAGCAGCACCGCCCTGATATGGCCCTTCGTGGTCGGCTGGGCGTTAAGCAAACAAACAAACAAACAAACATGCTCGTGTTTCTTGGCTTGCACCCAACCTATTTTTTTTCTTTTTTCTTTGTTTGATCATATCCAAATGTGTTTTTTTCTGCGCTTATTTCAGCCACCAAATGACCCCCATGGTATAACACGTGGGGATCTGTCTGAGACACTGTGCGGTGTAATGTCCGCCACCCCTGCCTTTGCACAGTACTGCTATCCTCTGCTGATGGAAAAACTTACCTCAGATGTGACGTCTGCTAAACTTGATTCCCTCAAGACACTGGTGGGTGGTCTTTTTTTTTTTTAAATATTTTTAATTTTTATTTGTAAGCATTTTTTTGGTACAGACGGCAGAGCCAGGAAAAGAGATTTGGGGAGGGAATGGGATTGGGCTGTGCTTACTCTTTGTGTATTTTTGTGTTTATTTTTTCTTCAGTGTTTGTCTGTATTGAATGGTTGTAACCTTCTTGTTGTTGCTCTCTTTGGGACCAGCCAAACATGTCCCTGAATTGCAGGTGGTCTGTTATGACAAGTATATTTTGATCAAAGTAGTAGACCAAGGACAACCGAAGATAGCTGTTATGTTGGAGATGTCCTCTCATTGGAGGGGCTTCATATCACAGGTACCACTGTGTCTGAATTAGTTTGCTCTCACACTATGATTGTAGACATGTTTCTACGGACAAGATGGAGCTAACAGAGTCACTCTTATTTTGCTTAACTAATTTTCAGTGTGCCTGCTTGCCTATCTATGGAACAAGACATCTTCAAGAGTATCTTGGGTCCTTGACAACGCAGGTTATGAGAGAGGTGAGTTTCTTATTAATTGTTGTAGGGTTGTTCTTCTTTTCTTCTTTTTGTCTGTCCGCGTTACAGACGTGATTTAATCCTTGATTCTCATTTTGTATTCTTAGTGCTCATGTTTCTTTTTACATTTAGACAAGGCAGTCTTGACTGAATGTTTTTAAATAGACTGGGAATTGAGATGAGTGTGGTGGTGTTTGTATGTATGTGTGTATATGTGTGCACAGCAATTCCTAGAAAACTACCCAACAGTTGTTTATGAAACTTTGCATGTGAGTTCCTCCAGAGTTTTTTTCATCGTCTTTGATGATGTCATATTCGAATTTTGCAAAAGTTGAGGCCGCACTGTGGTGACCTAATTTTTTTTAAACTGCATTTGTTATGTTTTTGAATCATTAGGTGATGTAGAGTTTTGTTTTGGTGCTGTAGGTGAGAGCAGGGTCACCAGAGGATGTGGTGGAGGCATCCTTACACGCTCTGACTGCTATTGCTGCACAGGTGTCACAGGTAACTGTTGTACCTATTGAATGGACATTAAATATGGGTTCAAACAATAGAAAATGGCAACTTTCTCTGCATACAGAAGTATCAGAAATTCAGTGAAATCCATCTTTTGAGACCTCAAAGAATCTGAGAAAATCGGGTCTAACACGGAAAAAGTCTTAAAATGGGGGTACATTGACAGACATAATGAACAGAAGATCTGCAAAGTCTTATAAAGGAGGAAGTTTTAAGTTGAGGGTTTTAATAGGGGGGAGTTCCACTGTAGCGTGCTTGCCACTCTGACTTGCAGTTAAGTCATACTGGTGTTCGTTTAGCTTAACATGAAAATCAGTATAAAAGTTTAAGGCAGACAAAGACTAATTTAGTTCCATTTTGTCATTATTACTTATCTACTATGGTGGGATCACATTATTTACTGAAAACATTGTTCTTGTGACAGGTACCTCAGCAGCTTGGCGAGTTCATGGCAGAAACTGGAGCAAGTAAGATTTCAAACTTAATCACTTCACAGATGTAGATGCTAAAACTAGTAAAAGCAGATGGTTTCTTGTAACAAAATGGGTTGGCATTGTATTCAAATTAAAACAAATCTATGTTTTCTGCAGCAAGACCTCAGAACACATGTGTGTCGGTGTGCGTGCGTGGATGTGTGAGTGTGTGCATGCATGCGTGTGTGTGTTCTTTGTTGATTCCATTTTCTCAGACTAGATATGATAGTTTTGGTGCATTTGTTTATTGTGCAACTTTTCCCATCACTTTGTCACAGTAAATGGTTGCAAGAATTTCATTCAGTCAGTTTGAACATATTCATTGGTGTCATTGCTTTCTGTTGCTCACTAGATTTGGTGCGACAAGTTGAATCAGAAAACCTTGCAGCAAGAATGTCCTCGACACGCATACTGTGTACTATGGCGTCTGCCAGTCCGCTCGTGTGCCATGCGGTTGCTTCACGTCTCGTGCCTGTTGTCTGCAGTGTTTGCCAAAAATTATCACAGGTATGGTATTTTGTAGTTTTATGGTATCTCCTGTTTAAACCATGTTTTGATTATTTCTGTTTATATATTCATAAAATTTACATAAATGTATAAGTATAAAAACAACAAGCCTACAGCTTACAGCAAATATTTTCTCCTGATCTTTAGTTTGTGATTCTAGTCATGTTTATATTATTCTGCTGAATTTTATTCTATCAGAACTTTACTCATTTATTTACTTTCTTGTTGTATGTTATGAGAATGAGAGTGAGAGCTGGGGGGTGTTGAATTACATAGAGCACAAATGGCATGTGTTCCTCATAGCACGAGTTTCTAGACAGTAAATCAATTTTGAATATTGAGTACGTGTGTGTTTGTGTATGCACTTGCTTTTGTTTGAGTTTAACACCACAATAGTGAATACAGTTCAGAGTGGATATGCATCTTCTTGGGCTTCTTCAACTGCATATGTGCAGAATGTGTTATTTGACTTACTTGACTTAAGCCTCTGAATTCCCGTGTTGTTTATTGTTCTTTCTTACTTGACTTCCAGCTGGAGCAACATACTGCTTTCTTCACAGAAGTGTCGTCTCTTTTGCAACACATAGCAGACGCTCAGAGCTCTAAAACTGGTAAGCACCTGCTGTGATTTTCTGTGAAATTTGTGAGTTTGTGTCACTGTGTCTGCAGTCTTTTTACATTTAGTCAAGTTTTGACTAAATGTTTTAACATAGAGGGGGAATCGAGACGAGGGTCGTGGTGTGTGTGTGTGTGTGTGTGTAGAGCGATTCTGACTAAACTACTGGACCGATCTTTATGAAATTTGACATGAGAGTTCCTGGCGATGATATCCCCGGACGGGGTTTTTTTCTCCATTTTTTTGATAAATGTCTTTGATGACGTCATATCCGGCTTTTTGTAAAAGTTGAGGCGGCACTGTCACACCTTCATTTTTCAATCAAATTGATTGAAATTTTGGCCAAGCAATCTTCGACACAGGCCGGACTTCGGTATTGCATTTCAGCTTGGTGGCTTAAAAATTAATGAATGACTTTGGTCATTAAAATCTGAAAATTGTAAACAAAAAAATAATGTATAAAACGATCCAAATTTACATTCATCTCATTCTTCATTATTTCCTGATTCCAAAAACATATAAATATGTTATATTTGGATTAAAAACAAGCTCTGAAAATTAAAAATATAAAAATTATGATCAAAATTAAATTTTCAAAATCAATTTAAAAACACTTTCATCTTATTCCTTGTCGGTTCCTGATTCAAAAAACATATAGATATGATATGTTTGGATTAAAAACACGCTCAGAAAGTTAAAACGAAGAGAGGCACAGAAAAGCGTGCTATGCAGCACAGCGAAACCACTACAGTGATCGCGCTAGATATTTTTCAAACCGGTATGACATCATAAGCTGACCACAATGCTCTCACGAAAATCGGTCAATCTGCCAAGGCAATGTCAAAGGAAAACAATGACTAAATCAATGTTTATCAATGCTATTGACACGCAGACGTTTTCTGTGGAATAAATTCGGGTTACCCCCCCATTTCAAAGCGACTGCCGCACAACACATCTGTCGCTGAGAGAGAGAGAGAATGAGAGAGCGGAGCTGGTGTGCGTACGTGATTTTCCAGTATGATCGCATGCCGGCTTTAGCATTCTGCTGTTATTTTGACGTCATTTTTTACATTTCGTTAACACGACCTTGCGACACCAAGCCTCATCAATTTGTTTTCCATGAGATAATGGCAACATTCTATCAACATGACACCTGTCACAACAAGCCATGCACCTCTCTCTCTCTCTCTCTCTCTCTCTCTCTCTCTCTCTCTCTCTCTCTCTCTCTCTCTCTCTCTCTCTCTCTCTCTCTCTCTCTCTCTCTCTCTCTCTCGTACAGACCATGGATTCTTTATAAAGGATGATTTTTCCCACTCTTTTTTTTTCCCCGGTCAAACCAATTAACAATCGGTACGTCCGACCGAGCACCCATTTTATTATCGGTATTGGCAAATCTCAATCGGTAAAATACCGGAAATTACCGGTAAACGCGATCCCTGCCACTACCGCGCTAAACAGGCTCGTCAGTTTCACTCCGTTTTGCACAAGCGGCGGACTACGGTCATTGTAAAAAAAATGCAGTGCGTTCAGTTTCATTCTGTGAGTTCCACAGCTTGACTAAATGTAGTAATTTCGCCTTACGCGACTTGTTTTTTTATGTAGTGGAAGCTTGACTTTCTGTGCCTTGTTGGGGTTAAAGGGACTGCTGAATTTCATTGTTAAATGCGCAAGGCTGTCGATAAATATACTTCTTCTTCTTCGTACATGGGCTTAGACTCCCACGTTCACTCATGTTTTTAGCACGAGTGGATTTTTACGTTTATGACCGTTTTTACCCCGCCATTTAGGCAGCATACGCCGATTTCGGGGGAGGCATGCTGGGTATTTTTGTGTTTCTATAACCCACCGAACTCTGACATGGATTACAGGATCTTTTCCGTGCGCAAGGTCTTGTGCTTGCGTGTACACACGAAGGGGGTTAAGTCACTAGGAGGTCTGCACATAAGTTGACCTGGGAGATGGGAATAATCTCCACTCTTAACCCACCAGGCGGCAGCGATTAGGATGCCGACGTCTTACCACCGCGCCACTGCGCCCGTCTGGATAAATATACAAATGATGTGGATGGGACAAATGAATAACATTCCAGGTAGTAGGATTGAATTGGAGTGAATAGGGGTATGGTTTGGTATGCTGTGTGGTGATGTATTTCATGGCATTGCATGGCAGACTACTGTATGATATATCGTTAGGTTCTATATGGTGTTTCATGCCCTATCACCTTATCCTGGATCATTTTAGCCCTTGACTGGAGCCTTCTACAAGACTTTCGTGGGAAGCTTCAAGAGGTCTGTGACAGACTGCTGGCTAGCAAAGACTCCCAGCTTCAGGTCTTGGGCATGAGAGGGTTATGTGCCTTGTCTGCGTGGGGCGCTGTCTTCACTGCCGACGAGATTTCTTGCACCGCAGAGAAAATGATGACCAGGGCGTTGACGGCTGACACTGATGATCTGAGGTGAGGATTAACAATGGTGGGATGTCAGGAGACACTGCGCTACAGTAAAACCCCCAATTTAGACTTCCCTAGATTTTAAGACCCCGTTTTCTCAGACTTTCTGTTCATAACCTCTACAATACTCCCATATGTGACTCAGTGTTAGGTAGTGGTGGTGGTGGTGGTGGGGAGGGGGGGGTTGAGTGGGACTTTGATGTGTGATTCCTGATTTCCAAATGTTCAACATTTTTTTTAGCTGCATTATTTTAGTTATTCATGAGTGGGTGGGTGGAGGGGATGGGCTAGTTCTAACTATGCATTAGATTATAAAATTGTATTCTGTGTAGACCCTTCCACCAGCATCTTAGACCACTCTTTGTACATTTTCTTTTGATAGATGATTGCCATTTGTTTTACCTCATGTCTGCCCTGCGTGTGATGGTGTGGTCGTGACTGCTGTAGTGTGGGCATGTGTGTGTTGGTGTGTATGTCAGTGTATGTGTGGGTGTGTGTGTCAGTGTGTGTGTGTGTGCGTGATTTTACCAACACTACGCGAAATTCCTTGTGCTTTAAATGTTTTTTAATGTCACTTGGCTCAATAAATACTGTATTCTGTATTCTGTATTCTGTATTCTGTAATATTAAGACTCCCTCCTTTTTAAGACCTTATTTTCTCAGGATTTTGGAGGTCTTAAAAGTGGGGTTCCACTATCAGGCCTGGGAATGATACACCTTTCGTCGTAAATACGACAAAGTCCTTTTCTTATTGTGTAAGAAAAGAGCCTCCGTGTGCCCTTAGATATGCTTAAAACGCAAAATATTCCCGTCAGTACGCCCAAACCACTTTTCCTCATTCCCAGGCCTGACTATACTTAAATGCTGAGGTTATTTTAAATTGTACACATCACAACAGCTCGCTGCGTTGCCCACAGCAAAGTATGACATTGAAGTTGACCTTGAAGTCAACCTGGTTGTGAAGGTGAAGTCTGTGTGTGCATTAAATTAAGATGCAGCAGACTGTAACGTAAAAATGCGGCGGTCTTGGTATTGGGCAAATCTGTTCGTCAACTTAGTCAGGGATTCTGCTATTTTTTCGAAGAACCCCCCTTTTAAGACCCTCCAGTTTAAAACTTCGTTTTAAGAACTTGCTTTTTCAGATTTTCTGTTCATTATGTCTGTAGATTTACCTTCATTTTAAGACCTGATTTTTTTTCAGATTCTTGGAGGTCCTACAAGGGGGGGTTCCACTGTATAAAATGCTCAATCCGCGGTGGTACACTTGGTTGCTTAACTTTGTTTCTGTGCTCAGTTTTCAAACCAACTTCACATTCTAACATTTTACTGTGAAGCTTTTGTTGCAAAATATTGGTGTTCATCATTGTTCTGTGTTTCAGGGAAGAGGGTGTGAAAGCTCTGAGCAAGGTGGCAAGGCAGCAAGCACAGCTGTGTGATGGCATCATTTCTCACCTCAGCCAGGTGTTACAAAACAGTAAGTTCTTGTCTCTAAACTTTGCTTTACTTCCTGTAGTGTTTCATCCTATGTTAAACTGTTAGGCTCTAATGAGACAAATACGTTTATGAACGCTTTTTCTTAAGAATGAGCTTAGCCAATGTACCTAGGTGCAACCAAGAAAATGGGATTGATTTGGGTTCTGAAAATTGCACTCTGCTGGGCTTGCAAATAGCCAGATTGGAATAGGGGTTAAAATGTGTGCCTCTGATGCCAGGAGGCTGGGTTCAACCCTCACACAGGGCATATACATATGCCACCATTATTTGTTCAAGCGCTCTCCAGTCAACCTAACTGCAAATGGGTACCTGATCCTATTTACAGCTAAGGAAGGTAACTTTTTATGTTTTACCTTTAACCTTTTTGCTACATGTACCTGCAAGACATAATTGACGTCTTGAGTTACTTACTTTAACAGGCAACAAACCATTAAATAGACAACTGCAGAAGGAGAAGAAAAACAACAAACAAATAATGTGTAGTGTATTCATTTATACATCAAAGGCACACTGTAAGTTGTCAACTCAGATAAACACAGGTAATGCTTTTGTATATATAGTCGAACTTGCCCTTACGACCACGGAAGCGACCATCTGCCCACAACGACCACCCCAAATGATCCCCGACAAGGTTTTTTTCTCGATATAATTCACCTTCCCATAGCGACCACCGGCCTGAAACAACCACTTTTGATCGATCCCTTGGGTGGTCATTATGGACAAGTTTGACTGTATTTCCTGGCAGCGAACAGTTTAACCTGGGCATGCATTCTGAACAGTTTTATTTATGTACCAACTTGATTGCTGTGTGGACAGACCTAGCACTATACGACGCCTGTGAGAGCCGCAAGATGTTTGACAACAGTGCCGCTCTCCTGGCTGCTGTAGCGGTGGATGATGTGACAGGGGTGAAAGTTTGCCAGGCCCTTCTCCGCTTACTCCAAGCTTTTCAAACAGGTATCCATTGCTTTGTTTTGTGTGATCACTTTTTGTGTGTAATAGAGCGGACACTACCTTTTTACAGTACTGTGTGCTAGATATCTTCTGCTTTTTCATCTGCGTTCATGGGCAGAAACTCCCAAATACACTCTTGTTGTTTGCACGAGTTGGTATCAGATATCAGATATGATGTGTATGACCATTTTTACCCCATCATCTAGGCAGTCATGAAATGGATTACTGGATCTTTTTTTGTCGGTACTTGGTATTGTGCTTGTGTGTATATATAAAGGGGGGTAAAGCACGAGCAGGTCTGCACAAAGTTGACACTATTGTCATGTTTAGATCTTGCCGCACCTTTTAAGGACTACAACTCTTCCACAGCACATAAAGACCCTGACACTCTTACAGTTGAACCCCCCTTTTAAGACACCCTAATTTAAGACTCCCTACTTTTTAACTCTCCTCACGCCATGTAATTTTACACTCTTCCTCACGTACCTGTACCTGTAAACCAAGCGTTTTTGGGGAAATTGGTAATTTAACCACCTACCGAATTAAAAAATCATTAAAAAAAAAGTTTTCATTGCATTGCCCTGAAATTTTTTGTGAGAATGACAAAATGAATGTACAAGACATTGATGCTCAAACTTGGGTAGCAGAAGACGACACGGTGACACAGCAAAAATAAAAAGGTTGAAACTCACAGAACTCGTAACCTGTCACAATCGTAAGCACTGATTTTCGGATCTCCGATCACTTCGTCGTCTTCTTCATCGGAATCAGACTCTTGCAACACTCTGATCGCATACATGTGCAGTTTCCTCATCGATTCGGCGACCTCTTCCAAAGAAAATCCTTCAAAAGCATCGTCGTCGCTGTCATTATTGCCTAACAACTCTGCCCAAAAAGCGCCCATTACGTCTCCAGACCACAAATCGCCACAAACGAATCTTCTTTTGTAGTTTTCACCCGAAAACAAGCACGCTCCTGCAATTTGAATGAAGAGGGCGGAAGTTAAAAAGTTTTTATTCAGTACGCATGCGTTGTACTAGAGGTCAGTATGCAAATGAGCCAGTTCACGACATACATTTTCTCGGCGGTAGCTACCGACGGTGGTGCAGTGGTATAGACACAAAGGCTGGCGGACGCTACCGCCGGTGGCATGAAGAGAGTTAAGACCTGATTTTTTATGAGATTTGGGGAGGTCTTAAATGGGGGGTTCCACTGTACTTGTTCCTGTTTTGATACCCCCTCATGTATGATGTGTAAACATGCTTACAGTGAGGATCACTCTGTTGTTTCCAGGCTATGAAGAGTGCATGGTACCTGTGTCCAACAGCCTGGCCAGTGTTTTGGTGCGCGGTCATCTTCCCCCTCAGTTCCTGGTGTCCACTGCTCTGTCTGGCGTCCTGGGCTTCCTGTGGTCAGGGTGCAGGTCCTGGTCAGCTGACAAGCAACACGTTCACGTCACAGTGCTGTCCACTCTTGTCCGTGGTCTGCGCTGTCTTGTCTTGCTACTGGACTCACAGTGAGTTGGGTTATTTGTGTTGTTACAGTGATCCCCCTTCCTCCCCCTACTTCTTTTAAGACCGCCTATAATCTGAGAAAATCAGGTCATACCAGAGGAGGGAGTCTTAAGAATTGAGATAAATTTACTGATGTTATGAACAGATTGTCTCAGAAAGAAGGTTTTAGGGAGGGAGCAGGGGAGGGGAAGGGGGGGGGGGGGTCACTGTAATGGATTGTTAGAATTGTGCGTGTGTGTGAGCATGCGTGCGTGTGTGTTTGTGCCTGTGTATGTATGAGAGAGAGATAGAACTTGCCAGATATAACACTAAACTCATTTTTGCCTGTCAGAATGCTCATGTATCCTCTGTGTCTTACCTTGTCTCCTTCTCGTTATAGGGCCTCCCAGTCTGTGGTGGGTATGATCTGCAGTGTCGTTATAAAGGGGAACAACTCTGGGGGTGACCATGCAGACGCATCTCCTCTCAAGGTATAATGACTGCCGCATGTTTTGATTCAGATTGTTTAGTTTGACTGAATGGTCAATTCAGGTTTGTGTGTATGTGTGTGTGTGTGTGTGTGTGTGTGTGTGTGTGTGTGTGTGCATATGTGTGCATATATTTCTCTGTCTGTGTCTGCTTGTGTGTGTGTGTGTGTGTGCGTGTGTGTGCATGCATAGCTGTGTTGAAGAAAAAAGAACTTTTTGTTAATATCATTTTTTGTGTGTGAATTTTAACATGTTAAGCATACAACTGTGAAGCAATGTGTGTGTGTGTGTGTGACATTTGAACATACAACTCTTTATTTTAGTGTTGTTGCGTTACCCAACAAATTTCAGGTTCATTGTTATCAGGCGTTGTCTTGTGTTGCAGGCAACCTCACCATGGCAACTGTCACGACTAGTTCAGCTCTTGCTGGCTGTCATACCACGCTTAGATGTCAAGGTGGGCGTGAACATTTCATTTAATCATTTTGCTTTCTTCACCCAGGGTTGAGGTGCACGAAGCGAAACTGGGTTCCATCCAACTGGGTTTTAGTTTTGTTGTGATTTCAACCAATCAGACCCCGCAGATGGTTCCCACCCAGTTGAGTGGAACCCAGTTTCATTTCAAGCCCCTCAGCCCAGGAGCCTGGTTCTGCATAACTCTCACTTTCTCTTCTCTCTATTTAGAATGCTTGCTTCCTTTGGTTTTAAGAAGAAGACAAAAAATATTGTGCTTATTTTAAAGTCGATAACAAAAATTCAAAAAGACAAAATGAAGACAATTAAGACAGAAAGAATAAGATAAGCTAGTGTGTACAAAGTGAATGAATGATGTAAAAGGAGGTTGTGTCTTCCCATTGCAGAAAGATGATGTGTGGGAGCAGTTGGTGTCCCAGCTACCAGACTTGGCGCTGCAGACTGAAGACACCCACACACACCAACAGGCATGTCGCTGTCTGGCCGCACTCGTCAACAGAATGCCAGCAGGTGTGTGGCATGTACCTCTGATTACTGGCTTTCACCTGCTTGTGTTTTACAGGGATTTTGTCAGGATTTGTTTTTGTTTCGAATTTCCTAAAATGGCCATGAAAGGCCATGGCCATGTTTTTTGGTAAATTTTTCAAAGTTTAAAGCGGTTTTTGGCACCTACTTTTCTTTCTTGGAGAAAAAGGTGCTAGATCTGCTGCAATGAAGGATCATTTTTCGACAATTTGAATGACGGTTTGGGGTTCTGCCAACTGCCGACACCAAACTTCAGCCCTGATTTTGTATATTTTTGTGTGTGCTTAACTTGAAAACTTTTGGTATTTATTTCACTCTGTTGTACAACACACTGAATATATGATATAGTTTCTCTTTTTAAAATGTTGTCTTACCTGTGGGCAGGCGAGTGGCTGGACAGCACTGTGAGAGGACTGTGCACCACCTTGACCCCTACACTCACCAAGCGACCTCATGCAGACCTTGACCTTCAGCATAGGACCTTGAACCTCTTGACCTGGCTGGTCAAGGCTGTGGTGGTCAGAGGTCATAAACTGTCATCCGAGCTAACAGGCCAGGTAAGAGCCCTTGCTATTTTGTTGAAAGTATTTTGTCAGACTTTTGTAGAAAGTAGAACACAGACACATTAACTTTTTTTTTTTAATCTGGAACTGAATGCATCACCTTGAGCTAATCGGTCTGCTCACTCTGGATCAAAGTATCAGTCTAACAACTCCTGTAATTCACTGTCATTGTTAAAGTGTAGTCTGTTGCTTATTTTCTTATCAGTGAGACTTATTGCTTGGTGCATCTTCTTTGCCATCTCAATCTGATATTCCTGCTCTGTTTGTCCCCACTCCCCAACAGAATAGAAATTGAATTTGAAGTTCATTAACTTGCCATAGAGAGGGGAGAAGATAAGCACTGTATACATATACAGTCAACATTTTTTTAAATGTAAGAACATACACATACTTCTCCCCTCCCCCCTCCTTTCAGATCCTTTTTTTGTGTGTTAGATTTTCTTTTCATAACAGCTACAGATTTATCTCAGATATTGTTCAGTCGGTGGCGGTACTGGTTTCCAGACCAGTTGTCTTTATCAGCGTAGGTGTGATCTCAATGTTCGGTATGTGATTTATTTTCCAGAGTAAACTTTGTGCAAACTTTCCTCAACGCCCGAACAACCACGTGTGCACGCATGTGCAGGATAAAGATCCCAAGCTCACAGCCAAAAGTGTCAGGGCTTGAAAACTTAAATACGCTTATGCAGGAAAAAGACAAAAATATTGGGTAGCACCGTACTGAATGGCAGCTCGCTTTCCCTAGTCAGAAAATCCGAAATTCCATAGGGGCAATCTCACAGGACTATATCAAATCCTATAATCCTAAAATCCTTAAAATCCACCTTAAGTTATAATCCTTTTACATTTTGAGACTTTATTATTTTATTTTATTTTTGATGGGTCTTAAATTGTGTAGTACAATATGCACAACAGCTAGTGGCAATCTGTCTGTGTGCAGCTTACAGGCTTCCTGTCTGACCAAAGGTTAGGTCCCAAAGCAGCGGAGGGGTTCTGCATGATTCTGGCACCTTTTCCTGAAGTGTTGTGTGCGGAAGTGAATGCAAACATCACACCAACATTCCAGCAACGATTCTTGATACAGAACCTTGCGCACTTACTGGATGGCTTCCAGAACGCTCAGTCTGGTGAGAGAGAGTTTCCCTCTGTTAATATTGTAGAGACTTATTGTTGGTCATAAGAATGCAAAAGAGAGACAAAGTTATCTTCTGAATGAAAGGTGTCAAGTACTGGCGTTATGAATATAATGTTGCCGAATGAAGACATGTCTCTTATGTGAGTGAGGGACGGAGTGAGTGTGTGTTGTGTGTGTGTGTGTGTGTGTGTGTGTGTGTGTGTGTGTGTGTGTGTGTGTGTGTGTGTGTGTGTGTGTGTGTGTGTTATATGCCACACAGCAACATGCTCAGAACCTTGGTACATTATATTGCTCACATTTTTGTCTTTGTTAACAAGTTGACATGGAACATATGATTAATATGCATATATGTGACCCTCCACCACGGAATGAGTCACATGTCACCTTTGCATGATTTTCATATTTTTACATTTTCCTAAAGAGTTTTTTATGCTCTATCCAGTGGTGAAAACCGTTTTAGAAAAGAGCGAAAACTGTTTGAGTTATAAGCCTGTGACTAAGGTGACCCTCACACTGTTACCAGACACTCCCCGGACTTATATTAAGCCTAGCGCAGAACCGCGCGAGGTGACATACGACTCATTTTGTGGTGGAGGGTCACATATGCTCACCAGGGCCCGTATGCTTATGGGGGAAGTTCGCGACAACTCCCGAAGTTTTGAGTGACATCGGAAGTACTTGCCTCACTTTCGTATGCATGGGCCGGAAAAAGGGTTTACCTCGAAGCAAAGCGAGGAAGTAACTCAGGGTATTTTGCGACTACTTCTAAAGTTTTGAGTGACATCGGAAGTACATCCTCACTTTCGCATGCATGGGACGAAAAAAGAGTTTACTTTGGAAGCTAACGAGGAAGTAAATGAGGGTAAATGTACTACAGCCAGACCCAGTAGTAAACACGCTACTTCCACAGTTTCTCAGTGCAAAAAGGCAGGGCTTTTCTTCAGTTTTTCATGTCAAACCGAGCTGACGCTCCCAAAGAGAGAAAATAGAGGGAAAAGTCGTATCTTCTGCATGCATTTCGTGCAAATTTCCCTGAATACAAACCTGAGTTGCCAGCTTTGACTTTTGTTTGTTCTGGGTCATTGGCCACCACTCTTTCATTCCCGCTTATACGAGGGGGTTACTGTGTTTCTATGAAAATGGGCGTCGTTGTGTGCATGTGTGAGTGTGTGTGTGTGTGTGTGTGTGTGTGTGTTTGTGTGCGTGCGTGCGTGTGTTTGTGTGCGTGTGCGTGTGTGTGTGTGTGTGTGTGTGTTCGAGTGTTTAAGTGTAAGTTTCTGCTATTTTTTTTGTCATTGCTTTATCTGTGTGTGTGTGTGTGTGTGTGTGTGTGTGTGTGTGTGTGTGTGTGTGTGTGTGTATGTATTTGTGCGAGTGCCTGTCTGCCTGTGTGTGCGTGCGTGCGGGTATAATTGTGCGTCTGTTCCTTCATACGTTTGTTTGCGTGTTCGCGCGTGCCGTGTGTGTGTGTGTTTGTGTGTGTGTGTTTGTTTGTGTGTGTTTGTGTGTTTGTGTGTGTGTTTGTGTGTGTGTGTGTGTGTGTGTGTGTGTGTGTGTTTTCGATGTTATGTGTGTGTTCGACGGTGTGTGTGTGTTCGACGGTGTGTGTGTGTTCGACGGTGTGTGTGTTCGACGGTGTGTGTGTGTGTGTGTGTGTGTGTGTGTGTGTGTGTGTGTGTGTTCGACGTTATGTGTGTGTTCGACGGTGTGGTGTGTGTGTGTGTGTGTGTGTGTATGTGTGTGTGTGTGTGTGTGTACCCACTCCCCACACTATGATGAGCTGACTATATTTGCGCCTTGATATTTTATTCATGTTCTTACGTTTTATGCTGTTTATTGTGATTCACCACACCCGAGTTTATCGTAATTGAGATAATAAAGTGTTCTATGTCTATGTATTATGTCTAATACACATGCACACACGCACGTAGGCTACAAAAATCCAATCTTGACTTTGAACTTTATATAAACATACATCCTCTTCACAATTAACGAGGACAAACGTAATTTACAAACACCTAAGTACAACAATTTTTCTGTTTTAAAAATTCGGACACACATTTTCTCAAATAATATGAAATTCGCTGAACTTATCTTCTTTTCACTACACCTTATATCTTGATTCCCAAAAAATGGAGTTCTGCCTTTTTAAATTTACCAGTAACACAAACATTCGCTCTGACCAAACTATTTTTGTCCAGCAGTTTTACCGATACACAATCATTAAAAAAAACACTACAAAAAGAGTTTTAAGTTAACCGACTTCGCTACCACATAAACAACCTTTTTTTATTGTCCCCAACATTCTGGTCAACGAAATCATTATTATAGACAGTCATTCTATTTAAGGACAATTATCACAGCTTTCGTTCAACCAGTTAAAAACAACAATTATAGTAAAAGCTACAGCGCGATCAACGTTTGCCCATTTACGAACTCGCGATGAGATTTGTTTCTTCTGGTCACCAAGCCTACCGTTTACAAACGCATGCGCACTAATTGGGATTCCCCCAATTTTCTCGACCTTGACCTCAGAACTCTCGAAGCCACTACTTCGGCGTTCAATTTAGCTCGTGCATACCGAGTAGCTGGCAACTTTGCTTTCGAAGTTCCCACTTCCAATGTCAAGGGCCTCTCGCTTGACATAATTATACGACGATATCGCATCTCAAGGGTCCTTACCCATCCAAAAGAAACCTCCAGCGCATACTACAATTGCAGGACATTCCGTTTTTAAAGGCAGCTCATTGGGAAATTATCTCAGACACAATATCGAAGACGTGAAATGCGTCAATCGAGCAACTGTCGTAACTTGGCTACAATGAGACGGTCTCCTACCTTGCACCATAGACACGGACTGTGACATTCTTGTTTAATTTAGGTGAAATGCTTAAAACAGAGTGACTCAAAAGCGACAGTTCGATCAGTTACTGACCGAAAAAAACGTGCTCGAGTCATTCGGCGAAGGTGGCGAGCTTTCAAACCAGCACGACTGAATAACTCAGAATGCCTTTTTTCATCATGCCTCTATTCCACACGAATAACATAGTGCAGTGGTAACGGTTCCGGACTCTCGTTCATTAGCTCCGGGTTCAAGTTCCGCCGGGAGCTATATATTTTTTATTAATCTTTTCCTTTTTAAGCCTCCGCAATTGCATTCCGGCTGCAAAAACCGGGTTTTGCCTCTGTGTTAATTTTATTCATTTGCAAAAGAAACCTTCCTATGCTTTGAAAAAATCATATCATGTCTTGACTTTCAACTGTACGCGCGTGTGTATATGTGTGTCACTACGGTGAGTATGTGTGTGTGTGTGTGTGTATGTATGTTGTGTGTGTGTGTGTGTGTGTGTGTGTGTGTGTGTGTGTGTGTGTGTGACGTGTCACTTGTGTCATCATAGTTTCAGTGTGTGTATGAGTGTAGATTGAGAGAGAATGAGAGAAAGTGAGAGAGAGTGAGTGTGTGGTTATTTGTTTGTGACTGTGTGCGTGCGTGGTGTGTGTGTATATGTGTGCGCGCGAGCGCGCGCGTGTGTGTGTGTGTGCAGTGTGTGGTGTGTGTGTGTGTTTATGTGTGCCGTCAGTGTCACTTGTGTCATAGTGTCAGTATTTGCATGAGTGTACGTTTGTCTGTGTGTGCGTGTGTCGTAAGAGAGAGAGAGAGAGAGAGAGAGAGAGAGAGAGAGAGAGAGAGAGAGAGAGAGAGAGAGCGACACTTCTTTGGCAATTTTGGACCAGACAGCGTCTTTATGTTTAACAGTTAGACTGTTCTGAAATTTGGACAGAATAACCGTTCTTTCGTAAAACACTTCTGTCAAGAGTACAGCAATTTCACCATCTGAAAAAGGCGCAGAACGCCCCTCTGTGTCTACTTTCTTTTTGAGCGGCACACGTGCCTTGCCATTTTCGTTGACTGAAATGTTGATAGAAACGTGCGCATGCGTATTAGTAGGGATTCCCCCAATTTCCCCGACCTTGACCTTAATACTCTCGCTGTCACTACTTTGGCGTTCAAGTCAGTTCATGCATTGTGAACAGTTAGAAAGTTGACTTCGGGAGTTCCCACTTCGAAAAGAGGCCTCTACTTCCAGTGTTTCTTACTTCTAGTTCATGCATACGGGCCCAGGTGAGTCACCAGGGCCCGTATGCTTATGGGGGAAGTTCGCGACAACTCCCGAAGTTTTGAGTGACATCGGAAGTACTTGCCTCACTTTCGTATGCATGGGCCGGAAAAAGGGTTTACCTCGAAGCAAAGCGAGGAAGTAACTCAGGGTATTTTGCGACTACTTCTAAAGTTTTGAGTGACATCGGAAGTACATCCTCACTTTCGCATGCATGGGACGAAAAAAGAGTTTACTTTGGAAGCTAACGAGGAAGTAAATGAGGGTAAATGTACTACAGCCAGACCCAGTAGTAAACACGCTACTTCCACAGTTTCTCAGTGCAAAAAGGCAGGGCTTTTCTTCAGTTTTTCATGTCAAACCGAGCTGACGCTCCCAAAGAGAGAAAATAGAGGGAAAAGTCGTATCTTCTGCATGCATTTCGTGCAAATTTCCCTGAATACAAACCTGAGTTGCCAGCTTTGACTTTTGTTTGTTCTGGGTCATTGGCCACCACTCTTTCATTCCCGCTTATACGAGGGGGTTACTGTGTTTCTATGAAAATGGGCGTCGTTGTGTGCATGTGTGTGTGTGTGTGTGTGTTTGTGTGCGTGCGTGCGTGTGTGTGTGTGCGTGTGTGTGTGTTTGTGTGCGTGTGTGTGTGTTCGAGTGTTGAAGTGTAAGTTTCTGCTATTTTTTTTGTCATTGCTTTATCTGTGTGTGTGTGTGTGTGTGTGTGTGTGTGTGTGTGTGTGTGTGTGTGTGTGTATTTGTGCGAGTGCCTGTCTGCCTGTGTGTGCGTGCGTGCGGGTATAATTGTGCGTCTGTTCCTTCATACGTTTGTTTGCGTGTTCGCGCGTGCCGTGTGTGTGTGTGTGTGTGTGTTTGTGTGTGTGTTTGTGTGTGTGTGTTTGTGTGTGTGTGTTTGTGTGTGTGTGTGTGTGTTTTCGATGTTATGTGTGTGTTCGACGGTGTGTGTGTGTGTTCGACGGTGTGTGTGTGTGTGTGTGTGTTCGACGTTATGTGTGTGTTCGACGGTGTGTGTGTGTGTGTATCTGTGTGTGTGTGTGTGTGTGTGTGTACCCACTCCCCACACTATGATGAGCTGACTATATTTGCGCCTTGATATTTTATTCATGTTCTTACGTTTTATGCTGTTTATTGTGATTCACCACACCCGAGTTTATCGTAATTGAGATAATAAAGTGTTCTATGTCTATGTATTATGTCTAATACACATGCACACACGCACGTAGGCTACAAAAATCCAATCTTGACTTTGAACTTTATATAAACATACAGTCCTCTTCACAATTAACGAGGACAAACGTAATTTACAAACACCTAAGTACAACAATTTTTCTGTTTTAAAAATTCGGACACACATTTTCTCAAATAATATGAAATTCGCTGAACTTATCTTCTTTTCACTACACCTTATATCTTGATTCCCAAAAAATGGAGTTCTGCCTTTTTAAATTTACCAGTAACACAAACATTCGCTCTGACCAAACTATTTTTGTCCAGCAGTTTTACCGATACACAATCATTAAAAAAAACACTACAAAAAGAGTTTTAAGTTAACCGACTTCGCTACCACATAAACAACCTTTTTTTATTGTCCCCAACATTCTGGTCAACGAAATCATTATTATAGACAGTCATTCTATTTAAGGACAATTATCACAGCTTTCGTTCAACCAGTTAAAAACAACAATTATAGTAAAAGCTACAGCGCGATCAACGTTTGCCCATTTACGAACTCGCGATGAGATTTGTTTCTTCTGGTCACCAAGCCTACCGTTTACAAACGCATGCGCACTAATTGGGATTCCCCCAATTTTCTCGACCTTGACCTCAGAACTCTCGAAGCCACTACTTCGGCGTTCAATTTAGCTCGTGCATACCGAGTAGCTGGCAACTTTGCTTTCGAAGTTCCCACTTCCAATGTCAAGGGCCTCTCGCTTGACATAATTATACGACGATATCGCATCTCAAGGGTCCTTACCCATCCAAAAGAAACCTCCAGCGCATACTACAATTGCAGGACATTCCGTTTTTAAAGGCAGCTCATTGGGAAATTATCTCAGACACAATATCGAAGACGTGAAATGCGTCAATCGAGCAACTGTCGTAACTTGGCTACAATGAGACGGTCTCCTACCTTGCACCATAGACACGGACTGTGACATTCTTGTTTAATTTAGGTGAAATGCTTAAAACAGAGTGACTCAAAAGCGACAGTTCGATCAGTTACTGACCGAAAAAAACGTGCTCGAGTCATTCGGCGAAGGTGGCGAGCTTTCAAACCAGCACGACTGAATAACTCAGAATGCCTTTTTTCATCATGCCTCTATTCTACACGAGTAACATAGTGCAGTGGTAACGGTTCCGGACTCTCGTTCATTTGCTCCGGGTTCAAGTTCCGCCGGGAGCTATATATTTTTTATTAATCTTTTCCTTTATAAGCCTCCGCAATTGCATTCCGGCTGCAAAAACCGGGTTTTGCCTCTGTGTTAATTTTATTCATTTGCAAAAGAAACCTTCCTATGCTTTGAAAAAATCATATCATGTCTTGACTTTCAACTGTACGCGCGTGTGTATATGTGTGTCACTACGGTGAGTATGTGTGTGTGTGTGTGTGTGTGTGTGTGTTGTGTGTGTGTGTGTGTATGTGTATGTGTGGGTGTGTGTGTGTGTGTGACGTGTCACTTGTGTCATCATAGTTTCAGTGTGTGTATGAGTGTAGATTGAGAGAGAATGAGAGAAAGTGAGAGAGAGTGAGTGTGTGGTTATTTGTTTGTCACACTGTGTGCGTGCGTGTATGGGTGCGTGTGTGTGTGTATATGTGTGCGCGCGAGCGCGCGCGTGTGTGTGTGTCACGTGTGCAGTGTGTGGTGTGTGTGTGTGTTTATGTGTGCCGTCAGTGTCACTTGTGTCATAGTGTCAGTATGTGCATGAGTGTACGTTTGTCTGTGTGTGCGTGTGTCGTAAGAGAGAGAGAGAGAGAGAGAGCGACACTTCTTTGGCAATTTTGGACCAGACAGCGTCTTTATGTTTAACAGTTAGACTGTTCTGAAATTTGGACAGAATAACCGTTCTTTCGTAAAACACTTCTGTCAAGAGTACAGCAATTTCACCATCTGAAAAAGGCGCAGAACGCCCCTCTGTGTCTACTTTCTTTTTGAGCGGCACACGTGCCTTGCCATTTTCGTTGACTGAAATGTTGATAGAAACGTGCGCATGCGTATTAGTAGGGATTCCCCCAATTTCCCCGACCTTGACCTTAATACTCTCGCTGTCACTACTTTGGCGTTCAAGTCAGTTCATGCATTGTGAACAGTTAGAAAGTTGACTTCGGGAGTTCCCACTTCGAAAAGAGGCCTCTACTTCCAGTGTTTCTTACTTCTAGTTCATGCATACGGGCCCAGTATGCTGGTTTGTGTCATCCTCTCTCTGTCTGTCTGACATCTGCGCTAAAAGTTAACACATACTTTAAGATGAAAATATTTGTTTTTCGTGTCACAGAAGTGAAAGAGAACTACTTGCTGGCTGTGGCAGGAATGTTGACCAACGTCCCACAACAAGTGCTTGTTGCTGAACTACCAAAGGTCAGTCCAAGTGCTTTGTTTACTTGCATGTTTACACCTATTGAAGATGGAGGTAAGATGTGGACAGTATGCACCTGACAGGTCACTAAACACCATGCACAAAATAACACTAAGCTCATTTGTGTCAGTAATTTTTTTTTTTTTTTTTTTAAAATATGGTTACGCTTATGCCCTGAAACTGACTCACAAAATGCTGCAAAAGAGAGATAGAGACTCAGGCTCACAAGTTATAATAGACTTACTCAAGAAATAACTGTCGGGTTTGTATGAGCTGTGAAAGAGTGAATACTCTTGCTTTTAGTGAGGCAAACTTTCTACACATGCTTCTTGTCGGCCTGTTTCAGACACACCACTAGCTAGTGACTGGCCTATAATGTCACAAGGAGAAGTTTGCCTCAATAAAACCAAGAGTATTCACTCTTTCACGACCCATACAAACCGAACAGAGTTATTCCCGAATATTGTCATTTGTGCAGGGCCATCTAACTCATTACAAGTATAATTATATACTAAAACAAAAACAAAACAGAGAGAGAAAGAGAGCGAAAATGTGTGCACATGCATCTGTGTGTATGAGTGCACCGCTGTTGCATTTGAAAAATTGCACTGTATGTAATTTTGTTTTGTGAAAAAAAATACATACATTCCATTCGGCGACAGCACCGCCTTGCCAGAGATCCTACGAAAGACATCAAATACATTTTGTTCATCTCATAGTAAATGTTGGTTTATCTGTCCACTACAGAGAACATTGTGTTGATGTTCTCGTGAATGGTTTATTTTGTCAAACATTCCATTAATTAAACATTCTTGTTTTTGGATTCTGTGTTGTGACCAGTTGATGCCAGTGCTGGTGTCCTCACTGAAGGGCAGCAACTCCAGCCTGCACGTCCAGGCCTTGGCCACACTGACCGCAGGCATCAGGAACATGCCCGAGCTGATGACCTACTATCTCTCCGACATCCTCCCTGACTGCCTCATGCTGGCCACTCAGGCCGCCAACATGGTCAGTATAGCCACCATTTGAATGGTGGTTTTTATGGATTTTTTGTGTGTGTCTTACATTTACTCAAGTTTTGACTAAATGTTTTAACATAGACTGGGAATCGAAACGAGGGTGGTTGTGGTGGTGGTGGTGTGTGTGTGTGTGTGTGTGTGTGTGTGTGTGTGTGTGTGTGTGTGAGAAGCAGATTAAAAAATTGCATTGTATTCCTCATCTTCTCCTGAATTCAAATATATATAGATATGTCATGTTTACTCTAAAAATGTACTCAGAGTGAAAGAAAATAGGTTCAGTAGGTGTACTACGGTTGCATGCTTCGCGGAGACGAGCGTGACCCGTCTGGGTCTTTGAGTATGGCTATCTGATTGAAGTCTCAGCGATGACTGGTTTGTGGTGTGGATCTAGTTTCATACCGACAGTCTAAATGTTTTTATATCGCTTCATGTGACTTTTTTAAATGTTATAGTGGAACCCCCATCTCCCCAAATCTGAGAAAATCAGGTCTTAACAAGTCACGTGAAGCGATATAAAAACATTTAGTCAAGATCAACACCACAAACTAG
The DNA here is from genome assembly GCF_037325665.1 of Littorina saxatilis. Classification (NCBI taxonomy): domain Eukaryota; kingdom Metazoa; phylum Mollusca; class Gastropoda; order Littorinimorpha; family Littorinidae; genus Littorina; species Littorina saxatilis. The sequence continues at coordinate 41,773,809 of NC_090256.1, forward strand.
TCATCGCCGAGACTACATTCAGATAGTTTCGGCTAAGCATACCGAAGACCGAGACGGGTCACGCTCGCCTCCGTGAAGCACGCGTCCATAGTACTCACTGAACCTATTTTCTTTTAGTCTGAGCACATTTTAGAGTTAACATGACATATCTATATATTTTTTAATTCAGGAGAAGATGAGGAATACAATGCAATTTTTTAATCTGCTTCTGAAAATTCGATTTTAATGACAACTTTAATGAGAAAACCAATAAACTTATTTTTAAGCTTCCAAGCTGAAATGCAATCCCATAGTCCGGACTTCGTCGAAGATTGCTTGACCAAAATTTCAATCAATTTGGTTGAAAAATGAGGGTGTGACAGTGCCGCCTCAACTTTCACATAAAGCCGGATATGACGTCATCAAAGACATTTATCCAAAAAATGAAAAAAACGGGTGGGGATATCATACTCAGGAACTCTCATGTAAAGTTTCATGAAGATAGGTCCAGTAGTTTTCTCTAAATCGCTCTACAGATACACACAGACACACAGACGCACATATACCACACCCTTGTCTCGATTCTCCCGTCTATGTTAAAACATTTAGTCAAAACTTGACTAAATGTAAAAAGGAGGGAGTCTTAAAATGGGGGTACATTTACAGAGGTTATGAAAAAAAATTGTGAGAAAACAGGCACTTAAATTAGGGGGTCTTAGTGTATTAGTTATTATCAAGTTTATGTCTATTTGGTTGGTTTGTTGCTTGTAAAAAGTTCATGGCAAATTAGGTTTTGTTTGTTCAAAGTTTCATGGAAAGTTGGTCAGCCAGCATTTGAAAGTTTCTTGGTTTTTTTCCTATTCATGATCAAGTTTATTTCTCTGTCTGAATGGTTGCTTGCTTGAAAAACTTTCATGGAAAATTGCTTTTTCTATGTTGAAAGTTTCATAAAAAGATGGTCTTCTTTCTTTCTAATCATAAAAGGCCACCTGCTGCACTTTTGGATGGTCCATTCTGGTATAAAACAAAATAGGTTTCTTTCACCTTGTCTTCATGTGTAAAATGTAAATTAATCTTCTTCTTTTTTGTGTGTAGCGTGTTCGAATCCTAGCAGTGCAGTGTGTTGGGGCGATGATCCACCTGCCCAGCAAGAACCTCCAGCCCCACAAAACCCAGGTGGTCAACAAGCTGAAGGCCGCCATAGATGACCGCAAACGACTCGTACGCAAGGAAGCGGCACAGGCGCGAAATGTATGGTGAGTAATACACTTTTTTCTTCTGTGGATGGTATGGATGTAACCAGCTGTTTTGGGGGATTGTGATGCTGTCTTGAACTAAGATTGTGTATCTTTCAAACAACAGTAGAAGATGTGTAGTTATAATCTTAGAAATCCCAAAACAAAAGATCAACAAAGCAATTGTGTGTGTGTGTGTGTGTATGGTTGTGTGGGTGTGCTTGTTTATGTAAATTAAAAATTAAAAATAAAATGCTGGCATTTACTAAAACTTCCCTGAAATTCACTTTGTAAAGATTCATGTAATGTTGTAATGTATGCCTTTATTGCGATCATTGTGATCGCAAAATTGGGTGTCTTAAAAAATGGGGTTCCACTTTCGAAATTATCATCATCAATGTTGTTACATCTTGCAGGTGTCTCTTGTAAGAGAAGGAGGTGTGGTGCTGAAGGATGATCAAGGTGATCAAGAGACAGATGGTGCTGTATGCAGGGATGGCATTAACCAGAAAAAATCCAGTATTTTACTAGTACAAATGTCCTCCGAAAACGGCGTATGGCTGCCAAAATGGCGGGGTAAAAAACGGTCATACATGTAAAATTCCACTCGTGCAAAAAACACGAGTGTACATGGGAGTTTCAGCCCACGAACGCAGAAGAAGAAACTAGTACAAATTTCAAAATATGTACTGGAAATGAAATTGGCAACCGTTCATATTTACAGGTTGATATTTTGCATGGCTGGTTAATCTTGCTGACAAATAGAATGTATAATCACTGCGTTTTAAACTTGGTTTGACTGGTTGGTGTAACACAGCAACGATTTCTGTGTGAGCCAGAATTCCCACCTGTGCTGTAGAGAGATTGGTTTGAAAAGTGGCTTGTGGCATTGTGTATGAAATTGGTTTGTATGCATGTGTGAAAGTGAAACATCATGACTCGGGAACTGTCAAACGTTTGCTTCTGCTTCTTCCAATTGGGTTTTTGACGACTGTGATGCTGAATTTTGACGTTCCATTTTTCTTTCTCACTCTGTCTTCATGTATCCTAAGTGCTTGCATGTTAAAAAACGTACAATTTTTTCTGCATGTTTTTTTGTTACCTTTCTTTTTATTATTGGTTTAGAAACTTCAGTTTGTATGATGAATACATGTATACCCATGTGTATGCACATAGAATCATAATGCTGAAAATAATTCTGACGGCATTTTTCTAGAGATTGTTGCAGTTATCTGCAATGCATCAAAATGTATAGTTTACCTCTGGTAAATGCGTTGTGTTCAACTGTTGTAAAATCATAGTCATGCGGTTTTAGTACAGATGAATAAATCTGTAAATATGTGACTGATATGGACTTGTGTGTGTGTGTGTGTGTGTGTGTGTGTGTGTGTGTGTGTGTGTGTGTGTGTGTGTGTGTGTGTGTGTGTGTGTGTGTGTGCGTGCGTGCGTGCGTGTGTGTGAAAGAGAGAGAGAGACGAAGAGATAGCAAATGTACATGGCTGCACAGTAAAATGCTCCTTGAGAAAAGTAATGTGCTTGTTAAAAGAGTAGGGGTAGAAGACAGTGGATTGTAGGCTGCGTACAATATGTGCTTCACATGAAGATCTCAGAATAGCTTTGAAGGCACAGTCCTCCCCGTGAAGATGATTCGGCTCACCATCTCAGATCTGTCAAGACTTTTACATGGGATAATATCGATGATCCCTCCACTTTGACACATACCATAAATCAACTTCCGGGTTGCGGTCAATGCAGGGTGGGCATTTTTTATTAATTAATTTTTAAGTGAGTTGTGTCAATCGGCAAAATTAATTTATTACAAATAATATAATATTAACAAATCCACCCCACAGAGACAGCAGCCAGGCAGTTTGTTTGGGGTATGTCTTCAAGTTGAGGGATGGTCTAATCCCAAGCAAAAGCCTGGGCACAGTCCTGCCTGAGCTTGTACTCTACCTGGTGTAATCAGATTACTTCCGCGGTCTACATATGTTTCCATGTCTCTCATCCTTAACCACTGGAAACTGACCACAATACATGCGGAGCCCTTTCAGATTCAAGACAAGATGTCTACTTCATGGTCAGAGACAAAAACAGTACAGTCACCAAAACAAAATGTGGTGGTTTTTTTTTTTTACATCTATTGATTTGAAAAATGACAAAAAGAGTGAAGCAGGCCTAAAAACCACATGCCATGTCAAATAACTTCACATGGACATTCTCTTTTAATTTTATATCAGTTTAATTGCTGTTTGCAAAAAACAAATACTTGTACAGTGTATAGCCTAAAAAAAAAAATATTGCAAGTTTTATTGTAACACAGAGGCAAGGAGGGCATATACCACAAAATCTTCCACCAGCTGGACATAGCTTACATGCAAGGGGCAGGGACAATGTACATCAAGTATCCCAGACATTGTCTCCCTTAAAACAGCGTTCAGCTACTGTCGCCAGTGGAACTAAACTATGGCCAAGCACCTTTTACTGCACCATAAAGAAATCATTGCTGTTTTTTTGCGAAATAAAGTGCAGATAAGAAGTAGTAGTAGAAGCAGACAGTCTTTCTGCAGAAAAATTAATGGCGGCAAAGAGAACCAAACACACATGCCAGACTCTGCAATTCCAACGGTAGGTCAAGGCTGATCAAATCCCCAGCGACTGTTGTAGGAGTTCTTTTCCAGGTTGCTGGGGTCGATGCGCGTGGTCATGGGTAACTCCCGGTGTCGTAGGTATCGACTTTGATCGTTTCTTGCATCCAGCTCTTTGAATGGATACTTGGGTCGCTCTGGCTGCCGGATATCATTCTTCTTCTCCATGCGAGCACGATAGAAAGTGTGATAATCTCCCTCGTTCTTGCGAATGGGTGCAACGAAGGCTTTATAGTGAGGCTTGGGAGGCCGAAACAGCACCAGACCAGGAGGGGCTGGGTCGACCCGTGCATACGCGTTGACAACCAGGCCAGAGTCTCTGGACATTACCATGCCACGGTTCGGGAAGTAGCAACCTAGGAGTGGAACACAGCACACTGTCAGCATATGAGGATGTGTGTGTGTGTGTGTGTGTGTGTGTGTGAGTGTGTGTGTGTGAGTATGTGTGATTAAAAAAAATAATCGCATTTTGATTGTACATTTATGGCAATTATGTGTGTCTGCATAGATGGTACATTTGTATTGTTACAAAGGGAATGTGTTTTGTAATTTTTTGTTTTATTATTAAGTTAGGATTTATATGCATTCAATTTTGACCTGGTGTGTTTTATTCATAATCATACATGTATAATGTAAAACGTGTAGAGCACGTAACTCTGTGGTTTGTGCTATAATAAGCTATCATCATCAGCATATGAGGATACTGACACTTTAACTGATTTGTTTGCTTACATTTCACTTCCTTTTGCCATCAGAAATATGCTGTCTGCCCTCACCCCTAACCCATCAACACAGTCAATCTGGATCCTCCCATTTCTTATAAAATAAAGACTGAAATACATTGAGAAAAAGCAAATTTGACGTTTAAATCGGTTTTTGTTTGATCATAAATTATAGTATTCTTGAATTCTTCCTGCTCGCAGGAGTCCAGAAACAGCACATGTAATGGACGGAAACAGAAACTATTTTTTTTCTTGAGCTACGCCAATCCAATTGTACAAAACTAATAGCGTATGATGATTCTTCATCATCCAAGTGAATGAATCATACTAATTCTCCTGAATAATTTTTTTTTCCAAGATACATATAAATTAATACATGTATCTAACAATTGCTTGTTCAAGATAACATGAGGTGAGGCACATCATTCTTTGTGTATTTCAACATTCGAAGATCTTGTCTGGTTTTGATGGTATCTAAAGCCTGCAGGGAATCCATACATGTGACATGCCATATGACGACTATGACTTTTTTTCTTATTCATTTTTTGTGCAACATAAAGGTCCCCATAGTTGTTTTTGTTTGTTTGTTTGTTTTTGCTGAGAAAATTGAATCTATCAACAGAACAATAACAAATAATTAAAATAAATGAAATAACAATTAACCACAATCAAATAGATCTGTTGTGTCTGGCAAGACCATTGTCCCAGGACCATTGTGTGTGTGTGTGTGTGTGTGTGTGTGTGGTTTTGGGGGTGGTGGCTTGAGAATGTGCCTCATTTCCAATTTCATATGCTCCATTAAACATATTTGATATGTTACGGTTGCATATGCATGTTAACAAGAAGTGTTTAATGGAAGGTAAAGCATTAGTGACAGACAAAAACACACCAACACCTAAAGGATGAAAGACTTTATTTTAATCACCAGAGTGTAGTGGGTGAACAGCTCCAATAAGGTAACAGGATCAAAACCATGGAATAACACATTGCTGTACATCTGTGCATTTTGCTGAAAAAGTGTACAAAGCACTGGAATGCTTGTCTCCATGGAATATGGGTGGGAAGGTTAACGTTGGGTGAATATAATGCATTGTTGCTGATCTGTCAGGGGGGAAATCAAAGCAGCCATGAAAAAGGTGTTCAACTTCAAGAATAAATATATAAGTAAATAAACAAAATGAGAAGGAAGGAAAGAAAGCCAAGTTGAACAGACAAATAGACAGAAGACAGAGTGGAGGGTTATCTCATAACTAAGAACCGTCAGTTACAGCTCAGGCACACATTGATTCACTGATGCTTTTTGTGCAATTTAAACAAAAAAGTTTCAGCCACCTTCATCCTATTGGTAATATCAAGAGTTTGGGTCGGATTTCTAGCAGTCAAAAATCTTTCTTGACCACTAAACTAAATATGCTTGCTGCTTCCCAAACCAATAGTTACAAGGATGATCCATTTGATCACAATTGTGCACTCGTTAGCTATAATGTGCTCTCATCATGCTTGTAATTTATATAAACGGTTAGAACATGAATCAGCCGTTTTTTCAAGATCATGACAAAAAAAGCAATAAATGTTCTATCGAAAGAGGAACAAGCATGATTAAGTACATTTCACATGCAATATTCTTCTCATAAGAGATATGTTGTGTTCAGCGACTAAAAGATTGTAATAATTGGATTCGTATTTTTCTAATGGGTTGCACCATGTGGCAAAAAATCACACAAGCAAACAAAGAAACAAAAATCACACAAGCAAACAAAAAGAAACAAAAATCACACAAGCAAACAAAAAGACACAAAAATCACACAAGCAAACAAAAAGACACAAAAATCACACAAGCAAACAAAGAGAAACAAAAATCACACAAGCAAACAAAGAGAAACAAAAATCACACAAGCAAACAAAAAGACACAAAAATCACACAAGCAAACAAAGAGAAACAAAAATCACACAAGCAAACAAAGAGAAACAAAAATCACACAAGCAAACAAAGAGACACAAAATTCACACAAGCAAACAAAGAGAAACAAAAATCACACAAGCAAACAAAGAGAAACAAAAATCACACAAGCAAACAAAGAGACACAAAAATCACACAAGCAAACAAAGAGAAACAAAAATCACACAAGCAAACAAAAAGACACAAAAATCACACAAGCAAACAAAAAGACACAAAAATCACACAAGCAAACAAAAAGACACAAAAATCACACAAGCAAACAAAAAGACACAAAAATCACACAAGCAAACAAAGAGAAACAAAAATCACACAAGCAAACAAAGAGAAACAAAAATCACACAAGCAAACAAAGAGAAACAAAAATCACACAAGCAAACAAAAAGACACAAAAATCACACAAGCAAACAAAAAGACACAAAAATCACACAAACAAACAAAGAGACACAAAATTCACACAAGCAAACAAAGAGAAACAAAAATCACACAAGCAAACAAAACGACACAAAAATCACACAAACAAACAAAGAGACACAAAATTCACACAAGCAAACAAAGAGAAACAAAAATCACACAAGCAAACAAAGAGAAACAAAAATCACACAAGCAAACAAAGAGAAACAAAAATCACACAAGCAAACAAAGAGACACAAAAATCACACAAGCAAACAAAGAGACACAAAAATCAAAACGGAAGAAAAAACAGAAGAAATTAAATTAAAAAAATAAGGCTAAAATAGAAGAGATTTATATAGTAAATAGTAAATCGCAGCCATCTTGCATTCTGTCCATTCACACAAGCAATATATACATACCAAAGTGATACATTTGAATTAACTGTTTATGTCTGTTTGAAGTATTACGATTCAGACTGTATTTTCAAGAATATATACATGAACTTTCATTCTGGAATACCTTTTTAATACCCATTCTTAGTTTATGCAACCAGTAAGGTGTTTCTGTTTTTGTGTTTTTTCTTAATGTACAGAAAACAATTTAGAATACACATATAGTAGCTTTATAATCCTTTCTGAAGTAGATGCAAACAATGAGACAAGATACTGCATTATAATGTATTAATACTGATTAGACAGCACCCTTATAATTAAGTTGTGTACAACTCTGTGCTTGCTCAATCCTGAACGAAACAAAAACATTACAATTGTCATTGCTAATGTAAATGTATCTAAGTTGCATCTTCTGTATTTCATGAAGCAACATATAAACATGGACACACATTATTAAACACATCATTGTTTGCATATACAATTATGCAGAATAAGGACAAGGTCAAAACATCTGTTTAAAACCAAAATTAAAAAGAAATTTAAAAAAGTATGTTAAAAGTATAACCTAAATATGTGGAACTCAATGAAAGGCAAAAGAACATGTATCACAGGTTCGCTTTGTTTTTGTTGTTGGCAAAAGTTGAAATCTTTGTAAACCAGGTTACTTATTCCTACTGACAAACTATTACTTCTTTTTTTCATAAAGTGTCTATAATTCGTACATTACAAAATATACAACCATTTAATTTCCATAGTTCAACGGCATACCCATGAAAGCAGACTGTGCCACGAAGTTTTCCACTAACTGAACAAAGCTCAAGTGTGAGAAACAAACCAAATGATTGAAGCTTTTGTTCAAACACAGGTATTATCTCCACAAAACACTTTAGCCATTGTTCTAAATGCAACTAAATGTGGCACAGTGCATAGCTCAGAATCATGAGGGTAGCACTACACATGTTTACATTTAACACACAACCAGTGGAATGTTCGCGGGATGTAAACACAGCAAAGCAAGTGGAGGGAAAAGCAGAGAGTCATTTCAGTGTCTGATTAAGGCTGCTGGAACCCGCATCGACTGTTATAGGCGACCATGGGCAGGTGTCCAGGCTCAATGCGCTGACTGAGGGGCAACTCGTGGTTTCGTCGGACGCGCTCGTTCTCAATTCGCTCGTGGTAGTAGCCGTAGTATTCTCCTCGGCCTCTGCGCACCGGAGGCACCCAGGCATCGCTCTTTGGCCAGGGCTGCAGAAACAGCTCACGGCCAGGCATTGAAGGCAGTGCACGTGTGAATCCATTGAGTCTCAGCGCAGGCACACCGCTGCCCCGAATACCAACTCGAGAGTGGTAATAACCTTGGATTGGAACACAGGACACATTATATGTACCAGCTTCAACAGAAATGTCATTTTAATTCTTCTCATGGGCCAATTTGATTAATTTTACTCCACGAAATGTGACATGTATCTGATTATAAACTTCACCTACAAAATAAAAGAAGCTTCCCCCCCCCCCCAATTTCCAGCTTGCAGGCAGACATATATTTGTGGGCATTGGGGGGAGGGGGCGGGGTATGAAGAGTGCAGGAGGGTTCTATCAAGCAGTGTGCAGTGAGAAACTTGTGAAGGTTCATTTAACAGTATTTTCTTGCATCCCTACATGCAGCTGTACGCTTTTTGCCATCGTCAATGAGAAAATAGCATGAGTAGGCAGTGTTGAAACTGGTTAATAAATATGTCACTGGTAACACCATTCACAAGACAAGCAAGCAAGAAAAGGGAAGAAGCCAAACAAACAAAAAGTTTAAATTGATTCAGAATGACATGCAAACCTTTGCACCAAGATTAATCAGGTGGGTACATGCACACAGCAAACATACAGGTACATTTCTGTACATACCTGTTGGTTGATCACGGTTGCGCATGAAATTCACCCATTCGTCCTCTGACTGGAAGTCCTTGGCGTCTCTACGAGATTCCCTGGGGAGGGAACGGTAGTCTGGATACCTGATCCAAGAGCGCTCAGATGGAACATAGTACGAAGCATCCCCCCAGACGTAGGACTTGCCATCCCCGGAGAAGTAGTTGTTGGTGGGAGTGGAGTGGTGGGGTGCAGGCAGCTCCGCTGTAAAGCGGGAGCAGGATGTTCTGAAATGAAAACAATTAAATCCTTCAACTTCAGAAATAAAGAAGGTAACAATTTACGTACTCGCCCCCCCAAAAAAAAGTACAATAAAAAATAAAAAATACCAGTTTCGACTGAAGTCTTCATCAGTAATTTCACTTCAGTTTACTATTTTGGTTGCTGATGAAGACTTCCACCAAAACCGGTACTTTTTATTGTTCCTTGTAGTTGTACGTTTTGTTCTGGTGAGTACATTTTCATTGTTATCTTGTTCTAGTTCTTCTCAACTTCAGTCTCTTATTTTTCCTTTTTAGAACAAGAGACAATTTACACTGTGTTTCAGATGTTTGTTACTTTTGATAAGTGATTTAAATTATAATACCTAAATCATGATTTTTAAATTTATGATTTTTACCAGAATCAAAATCAAAAAGAATTGAAAACTTCAGATTGCTGCTGACAATTAGATATGTACTTACAAAACATCCTTTTTTGAATTAACAAAATAAGAAGAATCGTACATTGAAAAGCTAAATAAGAGTGCAGTGTTATATATCATTTTGATTATAAAAATAAAATTTGATAGCTCAATTGACTTGCAATGCACAGGGGTAAATGACTACAATGTACTCATAATCACACCCCTATAACGCTAACAGGCAAAGCTGTTAATGATATTAGTGTATTTTCAACTCATCGTTGTAATTAGAGCTAAAACACACAGGCAAGCGCCGAAAGTTTAAATTAACTAGTCTCTACGTCTGACATTGACTAAGTATTCGAGTAGTTATCCCCCTTGATGCGCAAACTGAGCATCATAAACAAGCTTTCCTCGATTTGAAATAGACTCATACAATTCATAATGACATAAACTGATGGAACATGGCTGTCGTTACATTTTGGGGGGCTATTTTACACTCGTTTCTGCGCGAACAGTAAGTATTCATTTTACTTTTTGTTCCGTAAGTAGCGACAAACCAACAACTTTTGAAGAGTGACGTGCCCTTGATCCGCTCAAAAACATCACGAAAATAAGATTCTGCGTTGATCTTGAAGTTGTCAAGCTTTCTTTTTGTAATCTATCAAGTTCTGCAAAGAAAATGAATCAACAAACGAGAAAAATACATTTAGCACACAGTTTTTCTAAGCTATTTAGAAGTTTAAACACCCACCGTTGTGCTGCCTGCATTTTGTTCCAGTAGAGGTCGCCGTACTGTGACGTTGCTAGGAGACACGTCAACTGAAGACAGGAAGTTGTCTTCTGCAACATTTGCTGGCCAGAGTTGTTTTGGCAGTTCACGTTTTGCGTTGAGGTTAGTGATTATCAGTTTCGTTTTTCTGTTCATTTGTCATGTTCTAGGACTGGTGAAACGCGGTTATTAATGCTGATACAAATTGAAAGCTGTCTTTTCTGAAAACAGGTGAACATGTTCATCCGAAATTTCTTCTTCTTTCCGGTAATGCCCACGATCTTGAGGATGATCATTCTGGCATGAAAATGTCAATACTGTTCGATGACTGTGGAGTGTGGTTAGTACAATAAACCCGCTTGTTGTTACAGAGAGAGAGAGAGAGAGAGAGAGAGAGAGAGAGAGAGAGAGAGAGAGAGAGAGAGATAGAGAGAGAGAGAGAGAGAGAACACGAGAACACATTCACTTTATACATTCTAGTAATACATTAAAACCATCAAAATAATTATCAGTGTTACATGTAAGATGAAGACGCACACTTACATTTCCTTCATTTGTATATATATGCTTTCATATGTCACTGCACTCTGTTTGCGAAACAGTGCCTACAACCCGAATTACCATCAGCCAGCAGGATGTCAGGACCACGCTTTGGCTCACGTTACGGCACCAGCAAAGGTGTTTATTTGAATCGCCGGGGAAATTTCAACCATGTACCCATCCATAACTACCTCAGCGGTGATGGAAAGTCTCACGTGTACTACGGACCAGCGTACTACGTGCCGTCAGAGCGGTCATGGATATCGTATGCTGAGTATCACTCCTTGCCGCGGGAGTCTCGAAGGGACGCCATTCTGATGGAGTCTGAGGACCAGTGGCGTGAATTCCAGGCCAAGCGTGATAGCGTTCATCAGCCAAGCGGTGAGTGTTTTGTTTGCAGGTTGGTTTCTTTGGAGAGAGAGAGAGAGAGTGTGTGTGTGTGTGTGTGTGTTTGTGTGTGTGTGTGTGTGTTTGTTTGTTTGTTTGTTTGTGTGTGTGTGTGTGTGTGTGAGAGAGAGAGAAAGACAGAGAGAGAGAGAAAGAGAGAGAGAGGGCGAGCGAAGGCTTATTGCAACAAACACAATGTGTATGTACAAGGGGGGAGAAAATAATAAGAGAGACAGACAGTCAGTCAGTCATTCACTTTGGCTATTTGTATTTCACTGAAATATATAGTCCCACAGACAATCTATAATTTATAAAATAGTTTATCAGCATACACAATTTTTTTTGGTGTGAATTCATTTTGCTTAATTCTAGTCAACTTGGTATGAAGGCTGTGCTTTTGTGAGCAAAGAACTGAATGATGTAACTCATGGATTTCTGACTTTTGACAGGAATCTCCGTTTCTGGCTACCCTGACCTGTTCAGACGCAACCCCCTTCCACAGCTTCTGCCCTTCAGGACCAAGGCGTGGATCCGCAAGTGGGACGGAGCAGGCTACTTCTATCCCCCTGAAGACACCTGGGTGCACGAGCCGCGCAACTCGTGGGTCAACGGGCAGGAGGGGCCAGGCATTCCTGACGGCTCGTACCGATTCTACAACGAAGAGGACTGGGCCAAGTTCAAGTACATGTCTCAAAAACCCAGACTAGACTGCATCAAGCTCCACAAGAGCAGTGTTCCGTTAGCGCCTAATAAAACCATCTTTTGAACTTGACTTGGGGACGAAATTAATCGTATGTCTGTATCGGACTGCTCTTTCAACAAAAAGGACTGGATAAAGTTCAAGTATGGAAAAAAAAAGCTAGACTGCATCAAACTCCACAAGAGCAGTGTTTCATTGGCTCCTTACAAAGACGCCACGTGAGACCCGTTAGCTAGAAGTTTGCTTGTGGATGAAATTAAATTATCATATGTCTGTGTGAGTGTTTGTTGTTTTTGCAAGACAAATCTGTTCAGTACTTAAGTTTCCAAGTGAAACGATCGATCTTCGATCGTGTCAGCGTTTTTGTAGCCTTTTCCCAAAACTCAGCCATTTCGTTTCTCTGTTGATGTTGCTTGAAAGGGAAAGCAACACAAAAGAAAAGAACAAAGATGAATGATCTTAAAAACACCAGGACTTGAGTTTCTGTGACCATCACTATTTGCCAATTTTTAATTTTGGTATGTGTAGATTATCAAATCATATCTGGAAACTTTTTTGTTGTTGTTGACACGGACAGATGATTTCTGTAAGTGTCAAAACAGCTAGAGCCTGGGTAAACAATCACTATATTTTACTAAATGCAACTTATAGTTATACACCAAACCACATAGATGGGTGCTACACAGAACGCTGCAGTTGGCTGAACAGTTGAAACCCCATGAGTTATTATATCAGGTCAGTTGACAACTCTTTGTGATATTTGTGGAGCTCTTGGTGTCTAACATGATTTTTGTTGTCAGCATTATCTGTTTGAACATATAAAACCATACTTTGTCAGCATTTACTGCTTCATGTAAATACATATTTGTACAATCCTAAGTAAACACTTGTGTAAATACAATACTGGTGCAACCAAACACTATATGTATTGCGTTTGGTCAGTGTATATATATTCAGCATCTGTGCAAATCAGTATTAAGTACCAAAATTCAAAATGTATCCTTCAATTTTTCGTGAATATTTTTTAAAGAAAAATATCTATACTTGAACATTGCAATTTGAAGATGAATGCTACTCCAAAAGTATGTTAACTCTTGGCATAATTAAAACAAGTTTGGCAAAAAAAAGATTGGTGTTTTATGGAACCATTGTGCTAAAATTGCATTGTGAAGTGATGCATGTACTTCACTTGATATCAGGTTACTGTCTTACACATACAGTACTCACACTGTCACAGCACTGAGAATTCTACTACTAGTTTGCACAATATCAAGTTGTTGGCAGTCATTTACTTCTGGACAAATCTCATTTTCTCTACAATGAGAACAACAATCCACAAACAACATTCACATTCAACTTTAAACACAGGGACACAAAAGCAAAATAGTGTTTTTTAATTCTTTCCTGTGAAAAACACAAACATCCTCCAGAAAAGAGAGCATCAACATACAGTGTGCACATCAGATTTAGTGTTACTGAATGCACTTCTACCACTCATATTCACATGCACACACCCAACTACAAAAGAAGTTGTATAAAGCTTCATCTTCTACAAGTTTACTAATGCACTGCACAGCTTGAACACCAATGATATGACAGTAAACACACTTACAAAACATTGCTGAATTTTAGATGGCTGTGCAGTTTACAAGCCAATCTTTTACCTGTAACTGCTGATGTAATTCAAAATACCTTAGCATCATGAATAATTCATTTTCTATGTTGTAAAAAAACAATGAAAATCTCTTGAGCCACACAACATTTGGATAAAAAAAGATTGACAGGTTACCCTGCTGTACTCATAATAAAAAAAATGCTTCAATTTTACTTGGCTCAGTATTTAAAAGAGTCTGGAAAAAGATGTTTGGAAATAATTCTGTTAAGTTTTTCTGGGTTAACTCATTCGCTGCGTGTCGGAACTGGAATTCTGACACCTGTGTTTAGCGTTGGCCGCGTGCCTGTACTTGAGTTCCGACGGATATCACGAATTTTTAACGGTGTAAACGGTCCTGCTGATCAAGGGAAACAACCCCTGCAATGAACTTCTATCTGTCTACAGTGGAACCATTCACTGTAAACAGTTCCTTCCCTTCAATTGTTGGGATTAATTTGATTTTGTTGACGGTGTGCGACCCACGTGTTTTGACTTTTCCAAGATGGCAGATCGTTCTGCTGACAAGACGTAGTAACTTGAAAAGAGTGCTAGAACTTGTTATTCAGTACGATTCTGATCTTGACCATAGTGATGATGATAGTGGAGATGATATTTTAGATTCTGGTGACGAGTTTGTGCCAATGGACGATCATTTGGGCGATGATTCGGGCAATGCAAGTGTCGATCACGACATTATGTATGATGAACCCATGACGTAGAAAGTTGTTTGTTTTTTGCTTCAAAGAGGTAGTTTGACCGGATGTGAAGACAACAAAAGGTATGTTCTTTCAAATGTTTCATATATTTTCTAAAAGAGCAAGTTTCAAACTTTGCAAAAATGTAAGGTAAGTAAGGTTATTTTGTGTTGATTTTTATTATTTTTTTTAAAAAATGGGTCAAAATCGTGCGACTTGAGGGAACACAGGGACAATTTAACAATTTAGACACGCCTCGATAATGCTTGACACTCACCAGTTCAAGTCTATTTAACAGTAATTTTTGTTTCTGATTCACCTGCAACACTCTGATTCACCAGCAACACTCTTGACATTTGAAACAGTGCATATCAGCTTGATTTTGTGAGAAAAAGTACTGCAACAGTGAGTTACTGGTGTTTCATTCAAGAACAAAAGTGTTTTTTTGTGTGCTTCAAATTGGATATTTTGCCTGGATATGAAGACAACAAAAGGTATGTACTTTCAAATGTTTTATATATTTTCTAAAAGAGTAAGTTCCAAACTTTGCAAAAAAACATAAAGGTATGTAAAGTTATCTTGTGTTGTTGATTTTTTATAAATTTTTCAAAATGGCTCTAAATCGAGCGCTGGCAGGGAACACAGGGGAAATTTAGACGCACCTTGAATGAGTTAAGGAAGAGTTGCTTTCCCTTGTTTCCATAGAAACACCAAGGTAAGCCTACAATGTCACGTGTAGCATGCTTCAGTGTTTCTATGGAAAAGCAACAAACAAGGGAAAGCAACTCTTCCAGAATCCAGAAAATCCTGACAAGAATTATTTCCTGAATTTGTCTATTGACAGCATTTTTCAATACGTAACACCAATCATTTCCTTTAAAGTTCAGAAACTGAGAAGAAAGGAATTGGCCAGTAGGGGGGGGGGGGGGGGGGGGTGTTTAACGTCGTTTTCAACCACGAAGGTTATAAGAGGTCATCACCAAACACAAATCAGATTACAATAACAAGAACAAATCAAAATAGTAGATGTGTTCAATTAGTTATCAAAAAGATATTTCCAGCAAGCACGTTCCGCGCGCAGAATATTTTCTTTCTGCATTTGGCAAAAGTCGAAATTCAATCATTGGCTTCATTCAGAAAAAAAACAATCACAATCATTGATTACAATCTATCACAACTGGAATGTCTGCTCACAATTCAGTGACTGTATTAACTCTGTGTGTAATTATGCACTCTACAGTCAGACTGAACACACATATGAAGACTTTCTGACATAAGATAACACATGAAAAAAAAAGAAGAGCAAAACAACTCCTGCTTATATAATTCCAAACTAGACACATCTGCAAGCATTCTGCTGATTTTCACTTGTGCAAGCAGTGACAAAAGGTGCATCAGTAGTGAAATTTGCCACGATAACATCAGGCATACAAAATGATAAATCAAAGAAGACGGAAAGGCTCACAAATGTAAAACAATTAAAACAATTAAAAAAAAGTACAGAAAAGCCACAGGAAGCTCAGCAGGAAGGCCAAACAGAGATTCTCCACCATGTAACGATGTCATCACCCTCTTGTGGAACTCATTCCTGTCTCAGTGTAGGCTGCACAACAGAAGAAAAACAAAATATTAACAAAATCGTAAATACACCATGAGTCACTACTAAATACTGTTTGTTGGGTATAAAAAATACATGCACACTGCTCACAAAGAAGACACAGAGGTATGTGAAATACAGTGGAACCCCCCTTTAAAGACCCCCAGATTGTTTTCAGATTCCTTCCCTTTTAAGACTCAATTTTCTCAGATTTTCTCATCACGACCTCTGTTAAAAATACACACATTATAAGACTCCCCATTTTTTCAGACCTGATTTTTTCCCATTCTTTGAGGTCTTAAAAGGGGGGTTCCACTGTACTTGCATTACCTGGCTTGCTGCTTTTGGTCCCATGGCAGAGAGTGGAGTCCCTTGTTGCAGCGACCTTCGCCAGTGTCGCACGTGTAGCCCTGAGGGCAGCAGTGAAGATGGTCCGCACAGCACACCGCCTGGCAAACACAACACAATTGCTCTCATAATAGACAATGTTCGCAAATAACTCCGGTTTGTATGGGTTGTAAAAGAGTAAATACTCTTGCTTTTAGTGAGGCAAGCTTTCTACACAAGCTCCTTATCCATGGTTCAAACTTCCAATACACTTCTGATACAAAGAGGTTTTTTTAAAATCAGAATTCTATACCGGAAAAAAATCCCGCAACAAACACTGTTAAATCGAAGTAACAAATAGAAAACAAGTCATAACCTCGATTAAGTTAACAGTTGAAGGGGGTTGGGTAAGGACAATTTATAATTTTGGATGATTAATGAGATGAGGATGATTATAATGATGATGCTATGGATTTCCAATTTGGTTTGAGACTACGTGACAGGGCAGCACTCTACGCTTACTGTCATAATATATCCAACATTATAACCAGAAAAATACCCAAGCAAAGTTGGCTCAATCACTGACATGATACAACATAAGAGAAACGACTCGATGCTCACATAAACTAGACAGTGAATCACTCTGGTCAACTTACATTTGGCTTTGGACAGCATCCATACTGGCCAGTGCTCATCTTACAGCAGGTTTGACCATCACCACACTCCGACTTTTGATCTGGACAAATGACTTTGTTCACTCTGTAACACAAATAAAACATATCAAAAATTCATGTGAAACAATGAGAAAGCATACCCTGACCAACGAGTAAAAACATGATTTCTAAAGGTAAAAGGGATCCGTCAGCTTTTACTTAAAAAACCCTTGTCAACACTAAAATAATAATACGTTGGAACACTGCTTTTTTACCCTTCACAAATCTAAGAAAATGAGGCCTTCAAAAGTAGCTAGTCTTGAACTGAGGTAATAAAGGTTTTTAACAGAACCTCTGAAAACAAAAACAAGTCGCGTGAAGCGATATAAAAACATTTAGTCAGTCGTCGTCAAACTATAAAAATCAATAACCAAACAAACAGTCATCGCCGCAACTACCGTCAGAACACATACACACACACATACACCACCACCCTCGTCTCGATTCCCAGTCTATGTTAAAACATTCAGTCAAAACTTGCCTAAATGTAAAAAACAGTCTTAAAAGGGGAGAAGTCTTAAATCGCTAGAAGTCCTGGGGGTAAAAAGGGGGGTTCCACCGTACAACTCCATGCCATGAACAAGACACCACAAAGACAAGACGCCACAGAGACGAGTTCCTTACTTGACAATTGCTGGTTCCTTTGTCAGCATGGGGACTGAGGGGAAGTGCTGGGAAAGGCTGTGGTCACAAGTCTTGGCGGCCAGGTCACACTTGTAACCCTGAGGGCAGCAGTGAACATGATCGCTGCAGCAGGTCGCCTGAAAGCAGCACAGCGTCAATCAGAAATAGAAACAAGTCGCGTAAGGCGAAAATACAACATTTAGTCAAGTAGCTGTCGAACTTACAGAATGAAACTGAACGCAATGCAACGCAGCAAGACCGTATACTCGTAGCATCGTCAGTCCACCGCTCACGGCATAGGCAGTGAAATTGACAAGAAGAGCGGGGTAGCATTTGCGCTGAGAAGGATAGCACGCTTTTCTGTACCTCTCTTTGTTTTAACTTCCTGAGCGTGTTTTTAATCCAAACATATCATATCTATATGTTTTTGGAATCAGGAACCGACAAGGAATAAGACGAAAGTGTTTTTAATTTGATTTGGAAAACTTAATTTTGATAATAATTTTTATATATTTAATTTTCAGAGCTTGTTTTTAATCCAAATATAACATATTTATATGTTTTTGGAATCAGCAAATGATGGAGAATAAGATAAACGTAAATTTGGATCGTTTGATAAAAAACAATTTTTTTTTACAATTTTCAGATTTTTAACGACCAAAGTCATTAATTAATTTTTAAGCCACCACGCTAAAATGCAATACCAAAGTCCGGGTTTTGTCGAAGATTACTTGACCAAAATTTCAACCAATTTGGTTGAAAAATGAGGGCGTGACAGTGCCGCCTCAACTTTCACGAAAAGCCGGATATGACGTCATCAAAGACATTTATCAAAAAAATGAAAAAAACGTATGGGGATTTCATAACCAGGAACTCTCATGTCAAATTTCATAAAGATCGGTCCAGTAGTTTAGTCTGAATCGCTCCACACACACACACACACACACAGACAGACACACACACGCACATACACCACGACCCTCGTCTCGATTCCCCCCTCTACGTTAAAACATTTAGTCAAAACTTGACTAAATGTAAAAAGACACGTGAAGCGATCTAAAAACATTTAGTCAGTCGGTATCAAACTAAACGACAAACCGGGGTCACGCTTGTCTCCGCGAAGCATGCGACCGCGTAGTACATGTACTTACTGAATCTATTTCCTTTCATTCTGAGCTCATTTTTAGAGTAAACACGACATATCTATATATTTTCGACGGACGGGGAATCCAGGCGAGGATCGTGGATTATGTGTGTGTGTGTGTGTGTGTGTGTGTGTGTGTGTGTGTGTGTGTGTACAGCAATTCAGAGATAACTACCGGATCGATCTTTATGAAACTTTACATGAGAGTTTCTGAGTATGATATCCCCACCTGTTTTTTCAGTTTTGATATAAATGTCTTTCATGACGTCATATTCAGCTTTTTGTGAAAGTTGAGGCAGCACTGTCACGCTCTCATTTTCCAACCAATTTTGTTGACATTTTGGTCAAGCAATCTTCGAAAAAGGCCAGACTTTGGTATTGCATTTCAGCTTGGAAGCTTAAATATTAAATGATGAGTTTGCTCATTACAGATGTCATTAAAATCAAATTTTCGCAAAGACATTCAAAATTGATTGCATTGTGACGGGCGCAGTGCCGCGTGGTGGTAAGACGTCGGCCTCCTAATTGGGAGGTCGTGAGTTCGAATCCCGGTGGCTGCCGCCTGGTGGGTTAAGAGTGGAGATTTTTCCGATCTCCCAGGTCAACTTATGTGCAGACCTGCTAGTGGCTTATCCCCCTTCGTGTGTACACGCAAGCACAAGACCAAGTGCGCACGAAAAAGATCCTGTAATCCATGTCATTCGGTGGGTTATAGAAACACGAAAATACCCAGCATGCTTCCTCCGAAAGCGGCGTATGGCTGCCTAAATGGCGGGGTAAAAACGGTCATACACGTAAAATTCCACTCGTGCAAAAACACGAGTGTACGTGGGAGTTTCAGCCCACGAACGCAGAAGAAGAAGAAAATTGCATTGTATTCTTCATCAAATTCTGAATCAGAAAATATATATACATGTCATGTTTACTCTTAAAATGTGATCACAATTAACAAAAATAGGTTAATTGGTACTACGATTAAAATGTAAGAAATCAATCCAAAAATGATTTCATCTTTTCTTTATGATTTCCTGATTTCAATAACATATATATTTGATATGTTGTATTCAAAACAAGCTCACAAAGTTCAAAAGAATACAGAAAAGTGCGCTTTCCTGCTTTGTGCAATACGCTACCGCGCTATTCTGGCTTGTCAATTTCACTTCGTTTTGCACATTAAAAGTTAACGATTTCCTTCTCGCGTGGATTGACGAACCTGTCTTGTCTTGGTGAAAAATTGCAGTGTGTTCAGTTTCATTCTGCGAGTTCGACAGCTTGACTTAATGTAAGGCTTCTTTTTAAGCCTACTGTCTATATGATACTTACCGAGACAGTACTATTCTTGCACATTATCTATTATAGGCCGAAAAAATTGGACAAAACGCTGAGTGGGTACAATTATCTCCCATAACCATGCGCCACCGTGGATCCCAAGCACTGTCCGAGTGCTTCCCCCTTACAGGATGTAGGTGGCGCGTCCTCTTTCTTTATGAGCTGCAGACCCTCAAAAAGCCCATAACATATCAAGAGGGGAGGCGGGAGGGAAACTCTAATAGTACTGTCTCGGTAAGTATCATATAGACAGTAGGCTTAAAAAGAAGCCTTACAGTCAATATAACACTTACCTCGACAGTACTATTCTTGCACAGAATACCAGAGTGGTGTGAGGGTGATATGTAGAGTATTAAACTCCTTAATCAAAATCACTTAAATCCAAGGATTAAGATACCCAGGCAATTTTCGAACAGTACTACCGTAAAAGAAAATATACCCAAGAAACATACCTTAGACTGACGTGACCATGCTAGCAACCACTGCTGTGTGGTGAACTCAATGTCAAAGTCCAGGCCACTCAAAGCTTGAATACCACTGAGTCTACGGCAAGTGGCTAAAGCGACGAGGAACAATTAGTCTTGAAATCAGCAACTTGATACTGATGCCTGCCAGGGGTTCAAACTCATTGCTACGCAGGAGTTTGAGGACCAGAAAGACATCCCCCTTGGGAAATGAAACCCGAGGTTTAGACACCGCTGCATTGCTAATACCCGAAAGGACATTAGCGATGAGGGAGGACCTGATCAAGTGTTCAGTTCTGCGACCAGTAGCGGCCGCAATCGTGGAAGCGATGGCAGATCTGTATCCAAGAAGAGTCTTAGAAGAAAGACTCTTCTTTTGATACACTTCCACCAGGAAGTTGGCCAAGTCCTGTGTTGAGGGATAAAGCGGCTTTATCCCCTTGGACAAGGCGAAGGTGGCCCAAGCTCTCCAGCGTAAGTCGTAGAGCTGATTAGTTGATCGCCTCTTAGCGTTCAAGGAAAACTCTACTGAACTCTTGTGCAATCCTAGTGCAAGCAGTTTGGAGCGCACAAGAGCCATGCGGTCAAGCACAGACTCTCTGGACGTGGATGAGGGAGGCATGATCGAGGCTGGAGCAGACCTCCCCCGTCCAGATCCAGAGGTAGAGGGTCTACGTGGGTGAGACCGCGAAGATCTGGAAACCACGGAGCTGTTGGCCAGTAAGGCGCGACCAAAATCAGTCTTGGTCGTTCCTGCAGATATTTTGCCAGCACCCTCGGAATCAGAGATGTCGGGGGATAGGCGTAAGCATCGAGGAGCCTCCACAAGAGAGTGAATGCGTCCAAGTGGAACGCATTCATGTCTCGAAAGGGGCTGACGTACCTGGGAAGCCGAGCGCTGAATCGAGTTACGAACAGATCGATCAGAGGACGGTCCCACCTTGCCCACAGACGCTGTAGAACGTTGTGAGCGATGGTCCATTCTGTGGAGAGAACCTGATCGCCCCGACTGAGAATGTCGGCCAGGGCGTTCAGTTTCCCCGGAACGAACTGGACTGACATCCGGACCTGATTGGTCTGGCACCAGAGCAGAATCTCCTCCGCCAACAGGGAGAGGGACCGAGAATTGGTGCCCCCCTGGTGGCGAAGGTAAGCTAAGCATGTGGTGTTGTTGTCCCCGTTGAAAATCAGAGGGGCCAAGGACAGGCCGAATGGGAGGGCCCGAAACTCGAACACCGTGCCCTCCCAAACGAACCGGAGCAGATGTCGGTACCCCGGGGCCACCAGGATGTGGAAGTAAGCATCCTGGAGGTCCCAGACATGGCCCAATCATTTGGCCGGATGGCCAACCGGACCGACGAAGGGGTTTCCATCTTGAACTTGCACCTGTGAAGGTACAAGTTCAAGGTGGAGAGGTCCAACACCGGCCTGAACCGGCCGTCCTTTTTGGGGACGGTGAACAGGCGGGAGCAGAACCCCAGAGAAGGCTGAGAAAGGGGGTAGACCGCCTTCTTCTCGACCAACGAGTTCACCTCGTCCTGAAGAGCCTGCCATCTGGCAGGCTCTCGAGGAGGGGGGAACGTCCAAGGTAGAGCGGACAATGGAGGTTGTGACGACAGCGGTAGAGAAAACCCCGACCACACCACCCTCAAGAAAAACTGGTTGGAGACCAGTCTGCCCCACATGCCGCGGGCCCGAAAAAAGGGAACCGACGGACGAAAGAGGGGCAACTTGAGGGGGCGTCAACGTAGGGCCGGGACTCACTGAAAATTCTGCTGGCGGGCAGGCGCAGGCTTGCGACCACCCCCCCTGGTGGTGCTGCTTCCCCTTACCTGTCTGAGCACCCTTCGTCTTGCTTGGGAACGCAACAGGCGCCTAAGAGGAGGAAGAAGGAGGCAGTGAAACTGGCTTCTTCTTCTTCTTCTGAGGCTGGGAGCTGGAGGTGACTGTAGCACTTCTCTTACTCCCCGCCGCCGTCGCCGAAGCAGCGAGGCCAACCATCAGAGAATCAGTGTTCCTCTGGCGTGTGGACTCCACCACAGAACGAACAGTGTCCGGATGAAAGAGGGAAGAAGGCTGAGGAAACGTGTTCCTCAGACTCTTCCTCATATCCGGAGGCACTATAGAAGTAGGCAGAAAATGATCACGGAACAGGGCCAATAAAGTGGACCCGTGTTCCAATGGCCAATTCTGCCGCAGACGTCACGCACGATCGCACGGCATGCAAAGCCCGATCCACTCGAACCGTGTCAAGGACCCGAGTGGAATCGGACTCTGCCCGATCGGGAGGGTCCAACAGTGTGGACAGCGTGCTCATCCATGTCAAGGCCTGTGATTGGGCCTCGACTGTGGAAGAAACGGTGGCCTCAAGATTGTGGAACGAAGCAGAGCTCAGTTCCACCTTCTTGACCGAAGGCACCTCCCCAACGAACACATCACCGTCAGCCCCACCCTAAACACTCGAAGTCTGGAAAGGGAGAGTTCGAGAGTCAAAGGGAAAAGGGAGGGACGAAACAGATTGGACACGAGGAAACAGTGGAGGTGCGCCTCCCGAAGGAAAGCATGGCACTGAACCCGCGTCCTCCCGAGGAACATAGGTCGCGTTTGCACGTGAATCTGTACTCCTCAGGCGATGTGCTGCCGCTTCCACCGTGGCACTTAGACTAGGGTGGAACGCGAATTGCCGGCGGCCGGATCGTTCATAAAACGAGCCGCCGGCAGACGCGGCGTGAGCCTCCCGCGCCCGGGCCGAAGCGGACTCAAAGGACGAGAGGGCGTCTCAGGGAAGGACGTCCTGAAACTGTTCAAACGTCCTTCTAGCTGTGCGAGGACGAGCCTCCTGCCTCTCGTCCTCAGACCCCGGGTCCACGTCCTGTGTGTCAACACTAGACAACAGACGCTTAAGAGAGGCATCCGTGACGTCAAGACGCCGCGTGATGTCTGTCATGTACTGTTGGAAAGTACGAAGCATAGCTTCGGAAGTTCCATCAGAAACCGGCAAGGGTAGAGGTTCAGTGTTAACCTCAGGGCGACCCTGATCCTCCTCCCTATCGTCCTCCGACTCACTCTCCTCTTCACTTCCCGACAACTCCTCAAAAGCAGGAGTGTAGGGAGCTTGAGGGGGAAGAGCCGAAAGCGATGAAGCAGGCTGTGAAGAAACGCCCACAGAAGCAAGAGGCCGCGAAGACCCCTGCCCCAAAGACGAAACGTCTCCAGCAGCCGAAGGGGGAGAAAAACAACAACCCTGCGACTGTTGGGTCAGCCCAGCCAACGAACCCCCGCCATTTATAGACTGAACAGGAACCCATCGGGTCTGATCAGAAAAGAAATGGTCCGGTCCGGTCGGGGGTGCCGATCCGGTCCGGTAGGGTGGTCCGGTCCGGTGCCGTACCATCCGGAGGTCCCGTTCAGCACCGAACCATCGTACCCACAGAAGTGTTCGGGTGGTTAGGTCCGGACGTGGACACACCGTACCATCCGGACCCGTAGGTCCGGTGGTCCGGTATGGTCCGGTTCGGTGCCAGACCATCCAGACCAACAGAGGTGGTCGGGTGGTCCCGCACCGGACCATCCGGACCCGTAGGTCCGGACCCGTAGGTCCGGTACCATCCGGAGGTCCTGTTCGGCACCGAACCATCCGTACGCACAGAAGTGTTCGGGTGGTTCGGTCCGGGCGTGGACGTACCGTACCATCCGGACCCGTAGGTCCGGTTCGGTGCCAGACCATCCGGACCAACAGAGGTGGTCGGGTGGTCCGGACCGGTCCGGTAGGGTGGTCCGGTGTTCCGGTCCGGTGTTCCGGTCCGGTCCCGTACCATCCGGAGGTCCCGTTCGGTACCGAACCATCCGTACCCACAGAAGTGTTCGGGTGGCTCGGTCCGGACGTGGACACACCGTACCATCCGGACCCGTAAGTCCGGTATGGTCCGGTTCGGTGCCAGACCATCCGGACCAACAGAGGTGGTCGGGTGGTCCGGTCCGGACCGGACCACCGGTCCAGCACCGGACCATCCGGACCCGTAGGTCCGGTCCGGTCCCGCACCATCCGGAGGTCCCGTTCGGCACCGAACCACCCGTACCCACAGAAGTGTTCGGGTGGCTCGGTCCGGACGTGGACATACCGTACCATCCGGACCCGTAGGTCCGGTTCGGTGCCAGACCATCCGGACCAACAGAGGTGGTCGGGTGGTCCGGACCGATCCGGTAGGGTGGTCCGGTGTTCCGGTCCTGTGGTCCGGTCCCATACCATCCGGAGGTCCCGTACGGCACCGAACCATCCGTACCCACTGAAGTGTTCGGTCCGGACGTGGACCTACCGTACCATCCGGACCCGTAGGTCCGGTGGTCCGGTATGGTCCGGTTCGGTGACAGACCATCCGGACCAACAGAGGTGGTCGGGTGGTCCGGTACCGGACCATCCGAACCCGTAGATTCGGTCCGGTCCCGTACCATCCGGAGGTCCCGTTCGGTACCGAACCATCCGTACCCACAGAAGTGTTCGGGTGGCTCGGTCCGGACGTGGACATACCGTACCATCCGGACCCGTAGGTCCGGCATGGTCCGGTTCGGTGCCAGACCACCCGGACCAACAGAGGTGGTCGAGTGGTCCGGCCCCGACCGGACCACTGGTCCGGTACCGTACCCTCCGGACCCGTAGGTCCGGTGTGTTCCGGTTCGGTGCCAGACCACCCAGACCAACAGAGGTGGTCGGGTGGTCCGGTCCCGACCGAACCACTGGTCCCGTACCGTACCATCCGGACCCGTAGGTCCGGGGGGTCCGGCAAGGGCCAGAGGTACTGTCCCGCACCGGACCCTAAGGTCCGGTACGGTCCCGTACCATGGGTCCCGTCCGGACCAAACCCGGAGGTCAAGTCCAGTCGGGACCCGTGGGTCCGGTTCGATCCCGACCCGTAAGCCTGGAACGTTCCGGACCCTTGGTCCGGACCATCCGTCACCCGAACACCAGACGCTAAGGAATGGCGTGGGGTCAAGACGGTCCGGTCGGAGGTGTCGGTCTGAGCAACAGAAACAATGTTCCCGTCGCCCTGACCATTCGACAGAAGTACCACGTTCTGTCGAACACCTCCACGTCCAGTAACTAGTCGGCCGGAGCGTTTCAAGAGGGACAGCCACCAGTCACACGGACGTCAGAGGGAACCGTAGTAGCAGTGGTCGTAGGCACGAAGCCTGAAACCCCTGCCCCCACAGGACCGCCCTGAACGGGGTCAATTCGCATCCCAACCCCAGCGGGGAGGGAATTCAGAGACCCCGTCATCTCCTCCGATCTCCCCCCCCAGGAGGCCGAAACTACTGTCAAAACAGCAGCAGACGACCCAGCGAGGGAGTTCAGAGGAGGACCCGTGTCCCTCCTGGCTTCCACAGCGGTGGAAACCGAGGAGGGCACAGGAGAGGCACCGGAAAAGGAAGATTTTAATGCCAACTGCACCCGGTGTTCCCAGGCGGTCACCCATCCAAGTACTAACCGGGCCCGACGTTGCTTAACTTCGGTGGTCGGACGAGAACCGGTGTTTTCAACGTGGTATGGCCGTTGGCTGTCAAAACCTGAGTCTCTCCAGTAGCCCCTAGATCGGATTCACCAACCCCCAAAGAGGGTTGGGAATCGACCTGCCCCCGGATTCGAGCCAGGGGGGAGAAGGAAACCTTCCCCCCAGGCTTGAAACCGGGAGGAGCTGAAGCCTGAGACTGAGGGCCGGACAACGGCGTCGAAGGGGGGGAAGCCTGTTCCACTGAAGGAGAAGGAGAAAGAAGCTTTTTCTTTCCCCTCGACCTTCCCCGAACCTTCGACGGCGCAGCCCCGCCCGAAGTCCCAGGCTCAAGCCCAGCCTGTTTGAGCAAGCTCGCATTGAGCTTGCTCAAACAGGCTTTCTCCGCCCTCCCTCGCCGCAAACGCAAAGCGTTTGGGGAGGGAGAGTCGGAGCGCCGAAAGATCCCCTTCTCCGTGCGTAAAACATGACGCTGGGCGCCCGGAGAAGGGTTGCCCCCGGCAGACTCTGGTTCCGTAGAACCAGAGCCCAAAACAGGACGAGACATCCTACCTCGCCCTGTACGTACCCTTAAAGACCGAGAATTAACAAAATTCAAAGAAAATTTAGGTCAATACTCAAGTGAATGCGGCGAAACGAGAAGCAGACGACCGGTCACCACGAAGTAGGACGGGAGGCACGCCGAGTCCGCCACACAAAAACGGAGGCACAAGTTGAAGGAAACACAACGTAGCCTCAAGCCAGAAGTGGAAAAACACACAATAATCCAACAGGTGATAGTCCACACAGAAAAGGAGCCTCTTAGTCCAAAATAATCCGGGAGCGTAGCAGAAACACAGCCGGTCTGACACGCGCGAAAAAAGAAAGAGGACGCGCCACCTACATCCTGTAAGGGGGAAGCACTCGGACAGTGCTTGGGATCCACGGTGGCGCATGGTTATGGGAGATAATTGTACCCACTCAGCGTTTTGTCCAATTTTTTCGGCCTATAATAGATAATGTGCAAGAATAGTACTGTCGAGGTAAGTGTTATATTGACTGTTGTATTTTCGCCTTACGCGACTTGTTTGAATCTTGATTTGGAATGTTAGCCGTCTATCTTTCTCAGATTTCTGTCTTTGTAAATTACATGTAAAATTGGTTAGGACTTTTGAATGCCTAAAACTTTCGTTTTAAAAAGATGTTGGTGAGAGAGGACTCACATTTGGAGAAGGACAGCAGGCATATTTTCCTTGGTCATTCTGACAGCACGTCTGACCGTCAGGACACTGGGACTTGCCATCCGGACACATGACGCTGCTGGGCATTCTGCACACATCACAAAGTCATGGTCAAGAGTCCAACCGGTCATCACATGTTACAATGGCTGGTGCATGTTCTTTGTTCAAAGATAAACAACCATTATTTGTGTGTGTGTGTTGTTTGTGTGAGTGTGTGTGTGTGTGTGTGTGTGTGTGTGTGTGTGTGTTTGTATGTGTGTGTGTATGCGTGCGTGCTTGTGTGTTTATTGAAATTGTATAGTGCTTGGAGCCGTGAATCGGGACTTGCGCTATGGAAAAGTGACTTATTATTATTATTACTATAATCATTATGTTCTTATCTTGGAAAAATGCAGTAGTAATATCTTTCAGCATGTGAAGAGATAAGAACACAACACTTAACATCATACTTATCACTCCCCCAACAAGATAACTATTGGAGTAGAATAGACACTAATTCCCAATCCCTCTACCCTTCTACCCCCCCCCCCCCCCCCTTCCTCCCCCCCCCCCCCCAAGAAAATCAGATCTTAAAAAGTAGCCAGTCTTGAACCGAGGTAATAAAGGATTTTAACAGAACATCTGGAAACAAAAACAAGTCGCATGAAGCAATATAAAAACATTTAGTCAGTCGTTATCAAACTATAAAGATCAATAAAAATTAAAAATACAGTCATCGCCGAGACTACATGCAGATAGTCTTAGCTAACTCAAGGACCAAAGCGGGTCACGCTCGTCTCCGTGAAGCATGCGATCGTTGTACTTACTGCACCTATTTCCTTCCATTCTGAGAACATGTTTAGAGAAAACATGACATATCTATATATTTTTGAATTCAGGAGAAGATGGAGAATACAATGTGATTTTAATGACAACTTTAATGAGCAAACTAATAAACTAATTTTTAAGCTTCCAAGCTGAAATGCAATCCCATATTCCAGGCCTTTGTCGAAGATTGCTTGACCAAATTGTCATCAATTTGGTTGAAAAATGAGGGCGTGACAGTGCGGCCTCAACTTTCACTAAAAGCAGAATATGATGCCATCAAGATAGTTATCGAAAAAAATGAAAAACAAGTGAGGGGATATAATACCAAGGAACTCTCATGTAAAGTTTCATGAAGATCGGTCCAGTAGTTTTCTTGGAATCATTCTACACGCACACAGATACGCACACACATACACCACCACCCTCGTCTTAATTCCCAGTCTATGTTAAAAAAATTTAGTCAAAACTTGCCTAAATGTAAAAAACAGTCTTAAAAGGGGAGAAGTGTTAAATCGCTAGAAGTCCTGGGGGTAAAAAGGGGGGTTCCACCGTACAACTCCATGCCATGAACAAGACGCCACAAAGACAAGACGCCACAGAGACGAGTTCCTTACTTGACAATTGCTGGTTCCTTTGTCAGCATGGGGACTGAGGGGAAGCGCTGGGAAAGGCTGTGGTCACAAGTCTTGGTGGCCAGGTCACACTTGTAGCCCTGAGGGCAGCAGTGAACATGATCGCTGCAGCAGGTCGCCTGAAAGCAGCACAGCATCAATCAGAAGAAGAAACAAGTCGCGTGAGGCGAAATTAGTACATTTAGTCAAGCTGTGGAACTCACAGAATGAAACTGAACGCACTGCATTTTTTCACAATGACCGTAGTCCGCCGCTAGTGCAAAAGGCAGTGAAAGTGACGAGCCTGTTTAGCGCGGTAGCGGTTGCGCTGTGCTGCATAGCACGCTTTACTGTACCTCTCTTCGTTTTAACTTTCTGAGCGTGTTTTTAATCCAAACATATCATATCTATATGTTTTTGGAATCAGGAACCGACAAGGAATAAGATGATATTGTTTTTAAAACGATTTCGGAAATTTAATTGTGATCATAATTTTTATATTTTTAATTTTCAGAGCTTGCTTTTAATCCGAATATAACATACTTATGTTTTTGGAATCAGAACATGATGAAGAATAAAATAAAAGTAATTTTGGATCGTTTTATAAAAAAAATAATTTTAATTACCAAAGTCATTAATTATTTTTTAAGCCTCCATGCTGAAATGCAATACCGAAGTCCGGCCTTCGTCGAAGATTGCTTGGCCAAAATTTCAATCAATTAATGAAGGTGTGACAGTGCCGCCTCAACTTTTACAAAAAGCCGGATATGACGTCATAAAAGACATTTATCGAAAAAAATGAAAAAAACGTCTGGGGATATCATACCCAGGAACTCTCATGTAAAATTTCATAAAGATCGGTCCAGTAGTTTACTCTGAATCGCTCTACACACACACACGCACAGACACACACTCACAGACACACGACCCTCGTCTCGATTCCCCCTCTATGTTAAAACATTTAGTCAAAACTTCACTGAATGTAAAAACAAGTCGCACAAAGCAAAATGAATACCTTTGCTCAAACTTACAGAAGTAGGCCACGATTTACGACTGAAAGCTTGCATGAAGTCTGTCAAGAAAGCCCTGACTGAATGTTTTGTTTTGTCCTGAATTAAACGTTCCAAAAATGTAACCATACTTGCTTTAATTGAAAAAACCCATATTTTTCGGATTTCTGTCTTTGTATATTCCATGTAAAATTGGTCAGAAGTTTTTTATGCCTAAAATTGAGGAGTTTTTGTTTGACTATCTCTTACAGTACGAAGTGATTACTGCTTACAACACGCTTAGATTTTAATGAAGACATTTTCATATCCTCTTATAGGCCTATTTAGGTTAACTAATTGTGAAATCAATTTTAATGGAAAATTTCAATAGTACATTTTCATTTGATTAATATACTTACCCAATTCTCATAAATGCATTGACTTCAATCTCACATGCTAGATGTCGAAAAACTACTCAAATTACCTGCCCTTGCAAGGGTGGTAACCAAGCTAAAAACAGACGCCATAGCCGTTGCTATGCCCTGTCCCACCTGGTTACCCATAACCCACCGCGCACCACGTGAGCGCCGGCATCCGGAATAATCATTCTCGACTTTCGACGACACACGTCAGACGTGCGGAATTCGTCTGCTCACTTGGCTTTCCCTAGCCCTTGTCTTTGTGACGTTATGGGCTTGGGGGGGCCTTTACCTGTTCGCCTTTCTTTTGGTGAGACCTGCCCTTTTTGACTCGCATGCGAAGCAAAAGTGAGTCTATGTACTCACCCGAGTCGTCCGTCCGTCCGTCCGTCCGTCCCGGCGTCCGTCCGGAAAAGTTGGATATTTCTTGGACACTATTCAGTCTATCAGTACCAAATTTGGCAAGATGGTGTATGATAAGGCCCCAAAAAACATACATAGCATCTTGACCTTGCGTCAAGGTCGCAGGGGCCATAAATGTTGTCTAAAAAACAGCTATTTTTCCCATTTTTCCCATTTTCTCTGAAGTTTTTGAGATTGAATACCTCACCTATATATGATATATAGGGCAAAGTAAGCCCCATCTTTTGATACCAGTTTGGTTTACCTTGCTTCAAGGTCAAGGTCACAGGAGCTCTTCAAAGTTGGATTGTATACATATTTTGAAGTGACCTTGACCCTGAACTATGGAAGATAACTGTTTCAAACTTAAAAAATTATGTGGGGCACATGTTATGCTTTCATCATGAGACACATTTGGTCACATATGATCAAGGTCAAGGTCACTTTGACCCTTATGAAATGTGACCAAAATAAGGTAGTGAACCACTAAAAGTGACCATATCTCATGGTAGAAAGAGCCAATAAGCACCATTGTACTTCCTATGTCTTGAATTAACAGCTTTGTGTTGCATGACCTTGGATGACCTTGACCTTGGGTCAAGGTCACATGTATTTTGGTAGGAAAAATGTGTAAAGCAGTTCTTAGTGTATGATGTCATTGCTAGGTTTAGTTATTTGACCTTGACCCTGAAGGTCAAGTAAAGGTCAAGGTCAAGCATGTGAGACATATGGGCTTTGCCCTTCTTGTTTTTTATTGAATTGAATTGTTTGTTAGGCAGGTAATTTGAGTAGTTTTTCGACATCTAGCATGTGAGATTGAAGTCAATGCATTTATGAGAATTGGGGTAAGAATATGTAATTTAATGTATTTATAATTAATAATGGACACATGAGTGCATGTATGTGGATATGTATGTGAGGGCGTGGGTATGGGTGTATGTGGTTTAGGATATGTGTGTGCAGATGAATTTATGTGCTTATTTATATGTTTTGAGAGTGATATAATATCTGTGTATACAAGCCAAAACAAAAATGTCTCTTTGTCTCACATTCAGATAATAAAGTTGTATTGAATTGAATTGAATTGAATTGAATTTTAAGAGCTGTTGGGTGAGAGAGGACTCACATTGGGAGAAGGACAGCAGGCGTATTGTCCTTGGTCATTCTGACAGCACGTCTGACCGTCAGGACACTGGGACTGGCCACCAGGACACACGACGGTGCTGGGCATTCTGCACACATCACACAGTCATGGTTAACAGTCCAACTGGTCATCACATTTCTTTTTTCATTCCATTTACTCTATTATCACAAAGCTGGGAAATTCGGGTTGCTTCCTCCCAGTGGAAAGCTAGCAGCAACAAGAGTGGTGCTACCCAGGTGTGTGCGTGTTTAGGTGTAATCAGCCATCTGCACTTATGGCAGAATGACCAAGGTCTTTTACGAGCCACTGTGGTGACATGGAGATGGGGGGGGGGGGGGGGGGGGTGCATGGATGCCGTCTCTGGGTCTGCACATAAAGTTGACCTGTGTCAGTCCCTGCTGGAATTCGAACCTGTGACCCTAAGATCAAAAGTCCAATACTCTACCAACTGAGCTAGCCCAGCCCCCCCAGTCATGGTCAAGAGTCCTAGCGGTCATCACACGTTACAACTGCTGGTGCATGTTCTTTGTTAAAAGATTAACAAGCATTTAAGGGGGTTCTACTGTACCGATCTTTAAAAAGTTCAGTAGTAACATCTTTTCACACAAGACGTCGAGATAAGAACAAAACACTCAACTTTATCGTACTTATCACTCCCCCCAAAAGATAAGTATTGGAGTAGAATATACTCCCTCTCCCCCCAGAAGACACATGAGCTACGACACTTAATGCTGGTAGGGTGGTCAAAGAAAATATCACCATCTCCATAACATACAGCCCAAAAACACTTCAGATGCTTTCTTTCTTTATTTGGTGTTTAACGTCGTTTTCAACCACGAAGGTTATATCGCGACGGGGAAAGGGGGGGAGATGGGACAGAGCCACTTGCTAATTGTTTCTTGTTCACAAAAGCACTGATCAAACTTCAGATGCTACTGTACAGCTAAATTAAATAGGCTTCGGTCAAATTGGCTCAGTATCGCTCTGATCTTTAACAACAACAAAATCATCAACCAAACTTTAATATAGTAAATCATTTTCTCACAAGAACATCACACAAATATCATGAAAAAGAAACCACACTAAAAACACAAAAAACAACTCCCTCAATATATAAGATCCCTACATTTAAGATTTCCCCCAATTTAAAAAACACCCTACTTTCCTTGATCATCTGCGAATAAAATTAATGTGTTAAATTGCCTCCATTCTTACCTCCATTCTCAGAGTTCCCTCTATCTTAATACTTCCCTCCCTTTTAATTATTACCTGCATGATTTTCTCAGGTGGTCTTGTGCTGTACAGAGGAACCCTCACTTTAAGACCCCCCAATTTAAGACTCCCTCCCTTTTAAGACTGTTTTCTGACTTTCTGTTCATATTGCCTCTTAGTTTTCCCCCTTTTAAGACCCCTTCCTTTGTAAGACATGATTTTCGCAGATTTTAAAAGGGGGGTTCCACTGTATATATTTTGCACAAATAAACACAAGGTTCCAAGCCTGACCATGGCACAGCAGGCTAGCAGAGTGAAAATGTTGGCGTTTCGCCGTCAAGCATTGTCTAGCGAGTGACCTGAACTGTACTTTTTATTTATTTATTTATTTTATCCCCGAGTACGCAGTACTAGGGTCCAACAGACTTTAATTGTGTATCTGTCCGTCTCGACTTAACAGCTTATTGCTGGAAAACTACTGGGCGCAGTTAGTTCAAAAGTTGATACACTAACTTGATAATAGGTCCGATTGATCGTATTAAAACTTCATAATGTTACCTGGGACCTAAATGCGAAATAATCCACAAAAACGACTCTTAGCGGTGGGCGCAATTCGCGGTGGGATAGAACTGCTGTTCGGCTAATAGAACAGCCAGCGACTTTGCGTGCGTGTGCCACTCACAGTTCGGGTGCTACGCGACCTGAACGAGCAAAGTTAGCACCCTAGGCATTTGAGTTCACTGGCAAAATTGTCAGAGTTGGTGGCTTGGTGGAAAGCACGTCCGCCTATGGCCAAAGTGATGGGTTCGATTCTCGGCATGAGCGGTCTATTTTTTTTTTTTAAATTCTTGTTTACTATTGTTTATTATGAACGTTTTAATGTTTTATAAATGAATAATTTTTTTTTTTTTTTTTTTTTAAATCCACGTGCACAAGACAAAAACTTTCATACTGGGGGAGCGAGCCAGTCTGAAGAGTACTTGGGTCCAGCGTGAGCGTTTTTTATTTTATTTTATTTACGAGGATTTATATCGCGCACGTATTTCACCACACAAGGCGACTCAAGGCGCATGTTACCTATTAATGCCGTGTGAGATGGAATTTTTTACACAATATATCACGCATTCACATCGGCCAGTAGATCGACTGCCTTTAGGAGCTGCATCCACCTTTCACGGCCTATTATTCCTATTATACGGTCACACGGGTATTTTGGTGGACATTTTTATCTACGCCTATACAATTTTGCCAGGAAAGACCCTTTTGTCAATCGTGGGATCTTTAACGTGCATACCCCAATGTAGTGTACACGAAGGGACCTCGGTTTATCGTCTCATCCGAAAGACTAGCACTTGAACCCACCACCTAGGTTAGGAAAGGGGGGAGAAAATTGCTAACGCCCTGACCCAGGGTCGAACTCGCAACCTCTCGCAAGTGCGTTACTACTCGGCCACCCAGTACTCTGTTCCCATAATTATCCCATCCCCCCTCTAGGCAAAAATAACAATAGTCCCATGCCATCATAAAAGCTTTTGTGTAAGCGCAACATTTATTTAAGACCTGATTTTCTCTGATTTGTGGAGGTTTTAAAAGGGGGGGGGCGGGGGGGTTCCACTGTACATATTTTGTGTTAATAAACACCATGCATGTTCCAAGCCTGACCTGGGCACAGCAGGCTGCTTGGCATTCCATGACACCGACTCCTGTCCGCGCTCGCACTTCTTGGCCTTCAGGTTGCATGAGAAACCGCTGGGGCAGCAGTGGCTATGATCGCTGCAGCATACAGCCTGTCACACACAGAGTATCCCAGTAAGTCACACACATAGAGTATCCCAGTAAGTCACACACATCGAGTATCCCAGTAAGTCACACACATCGAGTATCCCAGTAAGTCACACACATCGAGTATCCCAGTAAGTCACACACATAGAGTATCCAAGTAAGTCTACAGTAGACAGAAGGAGCATTAGTCAGTGTCTCAAAGAGATGTTTTACTGTGAAAAATGTTGGACAACCATCACACATGTTGCATAACTAGGAGAAACAAAACTGTGTGAATAAAATTGTTTTATCCAAATAAGTAAAGTACAACAGTAATTCAAAATTAGCATCACTTTAGATGAAAACCATGTCACCCCAAATATGCACTGCTAATATAACTTGTGAGAAAAATCCACACAACCAACCAGCATGCAAGCTAATTCACTCACCAACACACACTCTCTTTTTTGGCCTTACAACAAGAACACTATTGGAACATTTAATTTATAATTATTTGTCCATAAATATTTTTTATTTTGAATGTTGGAACGTTAGTAGTCTATCTGTTTTTGGAAATTAATAAAAATACTTAACACATGTAAACACACTGAAAAACATAGTTCAAAATGTAACAGAAGGACAGAGCTTTACAAGCACAACTTGTACGCACCTGAGGAAAAGGGCAGCAGCCATACTGTCCACTGGCCTCCTGACAGCACGTCTGTCCATCGGCGCACTGCGTCTTGCCGTCGGGACACGTCACTGAGCCGCCAGACACCCTGACCACAATGCAAACCATTTAGCCTTACAGTAGAACCCCACAGACTAAACCATCATATGGCCACAAAGCTGAAGCTAGTTCCCTCGCCCCTTTGTCTGTGTGGCAAGAATCAGACAGCAGAGCACATCCTGCAGGCTTGTCCATACCACAGTGCTCTGAGGGACACCACCTGGCCAGAGGAGACAGCGCTACAAAAGAAGCTATACGGCCCCAGAGAGGACTTGGAGAGGACAGCACGTTTCGCCCTGCAGTCCGGACTGACGATCTAACAGCGAACGACAAGAAGAAGAAGAACCCCACTTTAAATATTGATACAGTGGAACCCCGCTTTTAATGATACACGATACATGCAAAGCCTGGCGGTGACTTTGCGATGAATTTTCTACTGCTGATATGTTGAAGTCTCTGAGACAAACTCTGACAACTTTGACAAAACATTTGCACAATCTTAGATTGCATTCACACAGTGGTTTGGGCAATACTTCACATTTGAATCACCAATGAAAAATATGCACCACACAAAATAGCAGTGAAATGCATGCCAGGGAGTCCACATTTGCTCCAACACTGAACTAAAAATATAAAAATCGGATCCAGATCACATATGTAAAAAATATATATAAAAAATATTAAAAAAACATTCTGATAGAGAAATCTGAACAATACAAATGCGAATCCCACCCGTGTAAATTGAAGCTGCTGAATCTTAACAGCCACAAGTTGAAAACAACTGACTCCAGTAAATACCTGCACATGAAAGAAGTTAATACACCAACCTTGGAGTTGCCGGCTTCTTCTCTGCCCAGGGAATGAAGAGTTCCCCCTGAGGAGGTTTACACGAACCACTCGTCTCGTCACAGGTGTAGGATGTCGGGCAGCAGTGGATTTTGTCGCTGCAGCACACCGCCTGTGTAACACATCAGTATTCTCTTACCACTTGTCCTCAAAATGTGAACGTATCAGTGTGTAAACATCAGTATCCTATTACCGCTTTTCATCAAAGTGAAAAACGTATCAGAAAGAATACAGCCATACTGCATTATGATGAAACAGTCAAAGGCGCTGTTGCTATGTGTCGCCGACACTAAAACTGAGTGATACACATGATGTTACTTGCACTCACAAATGGAAAATTACAGAGAAATGAGAGGAAATTTGAGTGGCGATAGAGAGAGTGAAAAAAGAAACAAAAAGGAAGAGAAGAAAAGTTCATAGACTAGACACACACACACAAAAAGATTACCATTAAACAAAATCAAAATGATCACACACAAAATCAAAATTCATTAAAGTGAACTATTACAAAACTTTACTTCTTCCTGCAGTGATGCACAGCAATAGTAAATTGTTTCCAGTATACACCCCATTAAGTTAAGCAAGTTGTTGTCCACCACGTCTCACTATCTGGGATATTGACAGTTAAACTGGGCCATTTATAAGTGTGGTGACAAAAGTACACATGAACTAGACCATGAACCAGTCAAATCTGCTCTGAGCCTGGACAGACAGGGAGGGGGGAGGCAGCTTAAGAGATCATCTGCAGCTTGCACTTTCTTAATACTTTTCACACTGCTCGAAGTCGGTCACTGTCACTCAGTGTCTCTGATTGAGAGCACATGAATGAAAGTTGCATCCACTTTGTAGATGGACATCAGGTTACTGTGGCATACAAAATACAACAAACATACTGATACTGATACCTATACAGTGAAAACCCCCTTATAAAAATGAATACCCCCCCCCCCCCCCCCCCCCAAATGTAGGACGTCCCCCCCCTTTTAAGACCTTACTTTTTCAGATTGTCTGTTCTGAGTGTTCATATAGCGTCTGTAAACCTGCCTCCATCTTAAGACTCCTGCCTTCTTAAGACCTGATTTGTGAAGGTCTTAAATTAAAAGAGTTCCACTGTACTAGATTTTGAGTTTGGAATTCTGAGCTTTACTTTTGCCAACAACCCACCTACTGCTTTCCAGGAACACAAAAACATGTTTTAAATGTACCTGCTATTACTTTTAGTAAGACCCAGAGCAACAAATTCTTCAAGACTATAACTGCCCAATGCATCAAGCTTCTCTCAAATAAATGCTAGATAGAAAAAATTTATTTTTGTGCTCAAACAAACAGCTACAAGTAGTATCTCGATCTCTCTCTCAAACACACACACACACACACACACACACACACACACACACACACACACACACACACACACACACACACACACACATGTACCACTGACAAGATACTCCATGATATGAAAAGAAGCAAATCAAGGACCTTTAAGTCTAACTTACCTGCCCAAAGTGAAACGGCTAATTAATTCTAATATGAAACCTAACGACCCAGATTAGACTGCACTTAAGCAAAGGGTAAATCTTCTCCAATACTTAATAGGCCAAAACCAGCTTAGCAAAATAATCTTTCATTTCCCTGTCTAACACGCTTGCACTGATGAACTTTTGACATACACATTAGAACACAGCTGATTTCTTTCTCTTTCATTTCAATTTTGATTTTAATTGTAATATGGGTTGACAACATTTTTTTAGGATCAATGCATTTAGAAGTTATAGAAGTGTTGCTTAAAGCTGTTTAAATAACGTTTGCATGGCACTGGTGATAAGGTGGACAGAATGAAATACATGTTGATACACTTGTGTATACCCAAACTATACTTGAACCCCACAATGGGACATGGAAACAGAAACTTGCTATTAATGATACCATCTCAGTTTTTCACCCGTATAGAAAAACTGAAATTTGAAATACACTTTATCTTTTGATTGTACAAACTGAAAGCAACAACAGGAAAACATCAATTAACATTTAAACAATTAACACGCTAATAAACAGAATCAAAAAACCAAGAAAGGTAGGTTGTTGGAACGTTTGTTATATATTGACAAAACAATACATTCAAACATTTTGACCCAACGGTCTTTTAAGTGAACAGACAAACAAATATTCACACAAAACTTATCTTGATAGAATCAGTTTTTGCCCACTCGTCAGGAAGCCGAGCGAATGAATTGGGTCAAAATATCTGTGAATGTATTGTTTTGTCAATAACAAACGTTCCAACAACCTACCTTTCTTGTTTTTAGATTCTGAATTTTGGAACGTTGGCAGTCTCTTTGTTTTTGGATTAATGTCAATAAACAAGAACAAAAAAGTCAGGTAAGGTGATCTGTTTAGTCCTGTGATATTTCCCTCATGAAATTTCGGATCACTCTCTCCATGATGAAGTGGCGCTACCCATTTTTTCTTCTTTTTCCTGCATGTGTGCGTTCGTGTTTTGCAATCCCTTTAACTTTCACAGTAAAATTGGGATCTGTATCATGCCCATGCGTACACACAGGTGTGTTCGGACACCGAGGAAAGTCTGCAAAAAGTTGACTTGAGAAATAAATCCCTCGCCGAACCCACGATCTAAACCAATGGCATGCCAATAGCGACAAAACGGTTTTAAAGCCAGCACAACTACAGCCAGCCATCTTGCTGTCTTCAAATATATAAATATAAATATGTACCCACTACCCTACATGTCCACACTTATGACGGGCGCAATGGCCTAGTGGATAAGACATCAGCCTCCTCAGCGGAAGCTTGTGGGTTCGAATCCCGGCCGCGCCTGGTGGGTTAAGGGTGGAGATTTTTCCAATCTCCCAGGTCAACTTATGTGCAGACCTGCCAGTGCCTTATCCCCCTTCGTGTGTACACGCAAGCACAAGATCAAGAGCGCACTGAAAAAAATCCTGTAATCCATGTCAGAGTTCAGCGGGTTATAGAAACACGGAAATACCAAGCATGCAGCGTATGGCTGCCTAAATTGCGGGGTAAAAACGATCATACACATAAAAGCCGTGGGATTTTCAGCCCATGAACCAAGAAGTAGAAGAAGTCCACACTTACATTAGGTTTGGGGCAGCACCCCCAGTTCCCAGAAGCCAGTTCACAGCAGGTGTTGCCGTCAGGACACTCCGACCCACCCCCAGGACAAACCACCTTCTTCACGGGGCTGCACACACACCACTGCCACTCATCACTTCTCTTACTTATTTATTGTTACACTAGACGAATTCCCCAAATAACTCTGCAATAACTCTGTTGGGTATGTAAAGGTTGTGAACGAGTGAATACTCTTGTACGAGTCAAACTTTCCCACGTGACATTAAAGGCTAGTCATTAGCAAGGGGTGTGTCTGAAATATGTGAACAGAGAGGACAAATAGAAAACTTGCCTCACTGAAAGCAAGTGTATAACACTTTCACAACCCTGAAAAACTTTATTTTTGGAATTTGTCATGTATGCTTGTTTTTGCAATGCTCCTGGTGCTGTTACTACTGACATTGCAAATATATTGTTATGCAGTTGTCATAGTTACTATTTTTGCAGTACACAGGAACTTGAAACTGAACCCAAGCAAACCCAAACCCATTTTTACAATAATCTCTATACATACTGCATGATGCCCTAAACACAAATGTTCACCAAATACCTGACAAAAGCAGATTAAATAATAGCAGCATTATATTAACTGATTTCCTTAATTTCACTTGCCAGCTCATTCAAATTTAACTATTTCCTCAATCACTGTGAAAGTAGTTGCCTTGTTTCAGTGACAAAAAACCAGGCATTTAAAACACATGCACTAAAAAAGACTGATAAAGTCCTACTGTACCTTGTCACAGCTGAAGATGTGTCAACCTGAAATACAAAAAGAATACAGAGTAAAAAAAAGTTACACAACATTACTTGTAGATCAGTATATGGTTTTACCATGTGCCACCACTAACCAAGAGAAAGTCATTTCAAGAAATAGACATGTTTGTTGGAATCAGAGTCCTTTAAATTATTCTGTACACCTGAAACTGAAGGTGTCATTTTAGTTGACCAAGCAGGTAGCTCCAGGAATCAGCCCTTGGTTAATGCTGTAACACTAACAATAAGCAATAAAACATCCAGAACAATACAGTGTTGTTCCCAGAGCTCATTCTTCTGTCACTGACGCATACTTTTTTGATCTGACACATTGGTCAGACCCCTGGGCTGTCAGCTGTCGGACAGTTTTGACCTGTTGGACGTCTTCTGGTGGTCAATTTCCTATAACCAAGAGGACAGGGCCAGGACATGTGGACCTATATATTTTCGATCCCGCTCCCTGGCCTTTTGAGGCTGGGAGTAACACTGTGTAACGATCAATAACACAAAATATTACATGTAATTCGAAAACCAAGCTAAATTATAAGAACTTAAACGATCCACTCTGCAAATCAAAGAGAACACGCAAGAAAAAGAATAAGTTGAAACATTCACAGGCTCTGTGCGATCACACACAAAGCACACATACAACAGAACTAGCAACAGACAACAAGAAAAGAAGAGAACGCGCCTTTAGTTCACCT
Source organism: Littorina saxatilis (assembly GCF_037325665.1). Lineage (NCBI taxonomy): Eukaryota > Metazoa > Mollusca > Gastropoda > Littorinimorpha > Littorinidae > Littorina > Littorina saxatilis. The sequence goes on from NC_090256.1 coordinate 41,814,881, forward strand.
GTGTGCCTGATTTTGCACCATTCCTGCACAACCCAGCTGCCAACACAGCCATGTTTGGTATAGTTGCACGTGCACCCGTGGGGACAGCAGTGCACGTGATCGGAACAGCAAATAGCCTGTTGACATCAGAACATGCCACTAACTTCACCCGACTGACATTAAATGCCATGTTGAAATGACAGCAACACACCAGACTTAAGTGTGCGGGATGCTGTCACACCAGGAATAGGTAAGCCGACACACCAGGCTAAAAGCGTGTGCTGGAGTAACGGGATGACGTATGAGCTGTCATACCAGGAATAGGTAAGCCAACACACCAGGCTAAAAGCGTGTGCTGGAGTAACGGGATGACGTATGAGCTGTCATACCAGGAATAGGTAAGCCAACACACCAGGCTCACAGGGTGTACTGGATTAAAGGGATGACGTATGAGCTGTCACACTAGGAATAGGTAAGACGACACACCAGGCTCATAGGGTGTTCTGGAATAACAGGATGACGTGCGAGCTGACATACCAGGAATAGGTAAGCCGACACACCATACTCATAGGGTGTGCTGGAGTAATGGGATGACGTATGAGCTGTCACACTTGGAATAGGTAAAGCCAACACACCGGGACATGGTTTGTTGGTCAATGCACAACACACTTAGATGATTTGAAATGAGCACACCAAGACTTGAAATGAGAAAAACCAAGACTGAGTGAATGGACACAGCAGGATGAAGTGTGCTAAGGTCAAAACCAATGTTCATTTTTCTTCCAGTCATCAAGGTTGAGTGTAAAGAACACACTAGGATAGAATATACATACTACCAACAAGACAGAGTGAAGCACAGCGGAGAAAGGCTACAAACCTTTCTTTCTTTCTTTCTTTCTTTCTTTGGTGTTTAACGTCGTTTTCAACCACGAAGGTTATATCGCGACGAGGGAAAGGGGGAGATGGGATAGGGGAAAGGGGGGAGATGGGATAGAGCCACTTGTTAAGTGTTTCTTGTTCACAAAAGCACTAATCAAAAAATTGTTCCAGGGGCTTGCAACGTAGTACAATATATGACCTTACTGGGAGAATGCAAGTTTCCAGTACAAAGGACTAATCATTTCTTACATACTGCTTGACTAAAATCTTTACAAACATTGACTATATTCTATACAAGAACCACTTAACAAGGGTTAAAGGAGAAACAGAATCCGTTAGTCGCCTCATACGACATGCGGGGTGCAGAGAAATAAGGATGTGGAAAAGAAGACTTTTGGTAAGTGAAATAAAGGTGATGGATCCAGTCAGGTAGAAATAAGACAACAAGAAAAGAATTGGAAAACTGCAGGGAATAGTAGGGAGAGTTTTCTTGGAAGGAAATATAGGTGAAAGGACTGGTAAGGCAGAAATAAGACAAAAGAAGAGAAGAAACAGAACCGTTAGTCGCCTCTTACGACATGCTGGGTAGCATCGGGTAAATTCTTTCTAGTCCCAACCAATATGGGACTCCCCCTAACCCGCGGGGGGTAGGCTACAAACCAAGACTCAAAAAGAGATGGTCATTATTTGAGTTTGAAACAGCAGCAGAATTGCTGTTGTGATTCTAAAAGAAGGTAAACAATGTCACTGGGTGTTGTACAGTCAAACCTGTCTGCAACAACCAACCAAGGGACCAACCAAAAGTGGTTGTCACAGACAGGTGGTCAAAATGGAAAGAAGAACTCGTACAGAAAAAAACCTTGTCAGGGATTCTTTGGGGTTGTTGTAATGGGAAGGTTGTCGTAATCGAAAGGTGGTCGCCAGGGCAGGTTCGACTGTAATTAAGTTTAGTATTTACAGAACTTATGTCTCTGGACATCCTGAAAATTAATCTGCATTAACTTTTAAGGTGCGAGGTCTGCATATGACACACAAGTGGCGTCACAATTATAAAAGGATCACTTCATGAGAAAAGAAAATGTATGAGGCTTACCACAGACCATACTTTATCAGTGTCAAATTTCAGCTTGCTCTAAATAGGATACTGGTACCTTCTAACTGTTGCAATTCACTTCCTAGCTGTTTTCTGAGGTAATTCTCAGGTTTCCTTGCCTCGGTAGATCAACAAGTGAAAGTAAGAGTATATAATGTCAGTCTGAACTGCGACTAGTCTCTTAATGAGACAGGCAAACCCTCGGGAAAAAAACAATCCATGTCAATCGAAAAACAGACCTGCCTTTGACACTATCAAGTGTGTTTCATACCAGCTGTGAGGGCAGTGCCGAATCTTGATGCAGGAGGAAGTGCAGTCAAACATGAATGGGAACCATATTCATATGTAAGGGTAAACGAGTATCAGTGGTCTCAAGGCTATATTTAAGTAACTGAACTGATCCAATAAGTAAATCAACTTGAGCGTGCAGCATATTCAAGCTTAGAAGAATGGCAATGACACGAAAATGAACCCAAGCTTTCTCAGATTGGAAGACACTCAACACCTTCAACTCTTTTCAACATGTACAACATAATTATGAGTCTAAAGCAACTAGGCTGAATCTTAGCTCTAGACACATGACATGCGCTGTGAGATTCTTGGCACATGCAGCTGCTCCTGACTTCTATAGATACAGCTTGAAAAATAGCATTAACTAAAATCATGAACAGAAACCATAAAAAAACAGTTAAAAAGTGTATTTAAGGATGTACCATTATCTATGGAAGAGTTCATATACATAACACCCAGAAGCCCTTGCAGCAATAAATTCAAGAAACTATTAAGGAAGATGAATGAGTGCACTGGAGCGGGAAAAAAAGCAGATACGGGTGAGAACAAAGGAGGGGTAAGCGGGAGGGTCAAACGACCACTCACGTCAGCGAACGAACAACAGCCGTACGATCCATCCGCCATCTGACAACACGTCTGACCATCGGAACACATCTGACCATCAGAGCAAGTGACGCCCCTGAGTCTTGCCACCACCCTAGCAGAAGAGACGCTTACTTTGGGTTCTGGCTTCTGCACTGTCTTCATCCTAGCAGAAGGGACGCTTACTTTGAGTTCTGTCTCCTGCACTGCTGGTCCTCTCCTCTCCACCCAGGGCTGTTCCCAGTTTCCATCTGCACTGAAGCAGCGTCTGTGAACTGTGTCACACTTGGTGCCAGCGGGGCAGCAGTGGGCTTTGTCGGCACAGCATACAGCCTGACACAAACAGTTGACCACTAAGTTAAAGGCACACTCCTCTTGAAAACACCATGGGCTTACCATTTCAGATCTGACCAGGCTTTTACTTGGGACAAGACCATCTCTCCACTTGGTCACATAGTACAATCTATGAACTACCTCATGGGTACTCTCTGTGCACAGGGGGAATTCTTTATCAATTATTTTCGTAACAGCCACAAGTGTCTTTCCAAGAAATTAACTCACCACAGCAAGCAGTCAAGCTGTTGATTTTTGGTATATAACCAAGTGGAGGAATGGTCTTATTCATGTACAAGCCCGGCCAGATCTGAGACGGTGAACTGAACTGTTTCCCCGAGAAGGAATGTGCCTTTAATCAACACTGTTTTCCCTACCTCAACTACAACATTCACCTGCTGAACCCACCCTGAGAGTAATGTATGAACCAGAGGTGTTCATTTTATCATTTGATACACCATTTTCCTGTTTCTGAAACTGCATTTGCTGTCTAATCCTTTTTTTTTAAATGTTTAAAAGGATTCCCAATGCCCACCGATGTCTTTTATTTTACTGTCAAACTCAAAGGCATACATAGCTAAGATTTAACATACTGAATTTGTATTCTGTTTAGGAAACAAACATCTTTTTTCTGTTACGCAAAGCAACAGATAAAAAAGGTAGTAACAGTGCAAAACATTTCCAATAAGACCATGGGAATCCTGCCTAACAGAAATAGACATAATACTTGACCTTAACTCAGACTTGAACTTTCGCTCCGCATTCTACAAACTGTTATTTTTTCTTCACTTAATAGCAAAAGCTGCAGCTAGGCGTTAAAACATGCGGTGTCAAAACGTCAATACACACATGAAGCAAGGGGCAGCACCCCATTTTTCCAGGAGCCCCTGTAGCATTGCAGCAAGTGTCGGTCGCCTCACACGTTGTTTTGTCTTTGCAGGTCACGTTGAGCGTGGCCTTGAGCACGGGGTGTGCATGCACCACCTTTTTGTCCACCCAGGTGAACGAGATGCCGAGCGCAGTGGACTTACACTGACCGTGCTGCTCGTCACAGGTGTAGCCCTGAGGGCAACAGTGGACGCCGTCTGCACAGCATGCAGCCTACAGGGACCCAGTCAACCACGCCTGTCTTAATAACTGCGTCCGTGTTCAATTCAGCATCAAACCTACTCTGCTTATACATGTGGTTTTTTTTATTCCATACAGTGGAACCCCAATGTTTTTTTACAGCACACAGCCTACAGGGATGAGTTAACCCCGCTTGTATCATAAACTGTGTCCATGTGTTACACTACAGGAGAACCCACCCTCCCCCCCCCCCTTTAAGTTGAAGACACCCTCCTTTTTGAGACCCAGATTTTCTGTTCAAAACCTCTGTAAATTTACCCCCATGTTAAGACTTCCCCCTGTCTCAGACCTAATTTTCTCTTAAAATGGGTGTTCCATTATTACAGGACACATACAGGGACCAAGTCAACCACACCTGTCTCATTAACAGTGTCAGTGTATAATGCAGCAACACCATGCAAGCTTACCTTGCTTATATTGTTTCCGTATCCCGTACAGTGGGAGCTCTCTTAAAAAGTCTGTTTACTGTATCCCGACCGACCCTATTTTTTCGCGCAACTGTAGACTTTTTTTTTGCATGGGGGGTCTGTTTTTTGGCAAAATAACTTAAAAATATGGGGTTTTTTGGGAAAAAAAACAAACAAACAAAATCCCGACCTACCGACCCTATTTTTTTGTGCCTATAATGTTACCGTAAACAGACTTTTTTTTGTGTGGCCTAATCATAATGTCTGTAAATCTACCTCCATCCATAGACCATTTATCCTGGACCGCCAACTAGCTCTCTCTCCGCTCTTTCTCTCTATTACGAGGTAGCGGCCTCTCGCATTTAGGAACCTACGCTTACAAGCCTTTCAGAAATCAGGGGGATGTGATATCCGGTGTCGATTGTAAACATGGACGAGGTTGCCGAGGTAAGTTCTGAAAATGCTGAAATAAACTCAGCAAAAGTGCATATGGAACATGTTTTTCGATGAGTTTTGTTAAGTTTAGTTTGGAGTTTTGGAAAATCCAGTTCATTGTCACCTCCCATTGTCACAAATAACTGGAGCGTGCTTTCTTTTCACCGTCCTCGAATCACTAGCCTTTCAAACCGGACACGACGCGCCCCTGAAAGTCGAGAGTCGTAACCTCGAAGGGTCACGTGACGAGTTGGCGGTCCGGGCTATTTGGTCTATGCTCCATCTTATGACTCCCTGAGTCCCTCTCAATTTTCTCAGATGTTTGGTGGCCTCAAAAGTGGCACATAATAATGTTATACATGCACTGCAGTCAAACTCCAAGGCATTACTCCACTGTACAGAGTATGGATATTTAAATACAAACAGCTCTTCAAGAATGCTTTCCCTCTTCAGAAAACGTTGATGAAAATATATGTTACATCACCATATTTGTTGTTATTACATGTAGGTCTCTGATGTTGTTTGTAGAGTTTTGTAATGCTTCCTTACACTAACCAGCTGGCAACTACCAACAGCAAAACCTATGCCTAAAAGAACTTACTGAAGAACTGTTTAAAGTCTGACAGAGAAATATGGAGACTTACATTGAGCCCATCACAGCAGCCGTATTGACCATTGTGCAGTGGACAACAAGTGGTGGCCCCCGAACACTGGGTTTCCCCATTTGGACACAAAATATTCTGCGCTCGAAACTGCAAAATATGTGAGATATTTCCATACCAACAACTTGCCAAGCCTTATGATACTTAATAATAATTTAAACCCAAAAACAAGACTCCATCGACAGCATCTTTTGTCAGTCTTTCAACCGCTGTGTTTATTTACCTTGTACGATTAGGTTATCTGTAAATTAAAAACCCGACACAACACAACAACGAAGGGGAGTGTAAGCTCAACCATGAGCGTACCAAAACATCTGCTTAATGTTTAACAAAGCAGTTTTATCATTCCCCTGTAGCTCGATGATTTCAAATATATGCCGCCGAGGCAATGCAATGTAGAAGATTACAGCTGAACTGAGTAAGCTTGGTGCTTCATCATTGTGGGCACTGGGAAGGAGAATGACTCCATCAATATGAATGTGCACCATATGAATGAATGGAAACATTAGAATGTTGATGCGCTGAAAACAACAGATTTGCCCTGGGCAAACATATGTCACCTTTAGATTCACAAACACTGAACTCTTCAGTAGAATCAACTGGGTACAGTGTTCATTGTTGTGCATACTATATCAATGAATAAGTATCTTCCTTGGGTTCAATTTAGAGTTTGTTTGTTTGTTTGTTTGCTTTACGCCCAGCCGACCACGAAGGGCCATATCAGGGCGGTGCTGCTTTGACATATAACGTGCGCCACACACAAGACAGAAGTCGCAGCACAGGCTTCATGTCTCACCCAGTCACATTATTCTGACACCGGACCAACCAGTCCTAGCACTAACCCCATAATGCCAGACGCCAGGCGGAGCAGCCACTAGATTGCCAATTTTAAAGTCTTAGGTATGACCTGGGCGGGGTTCGAACCCACGACCTCCCGATCACGGGGCGGACGCCTTACCACTAGGCCAACCGTGCCAGTTCAATTTAGAGTGAAAAGTACAGAAAACTAATGAAAACCAAGACAAAGGAGTGAAATTATACAGACAGATGAGAATGGAGTACTCAGGAGTCATCAATATCCTTCTGGACAAAGAAACAAGACTGAATACCCTCTACAGTCTCTTTTCAAGTCAACAAAGGTTACACCAGTTTTTGACCTCTCTTCCTTGGGTGGCTCCGACCCTTCTTAATGGTACAGATACAAACGTCTCTACACAAACAAACAAAAACGATCAAAGCAACACATTTGTTATGCCAAATTCATAGGGAGAAAATCTGTCAAAAGAAAGATGTACAGACGAGTTGCATGATTCACCTCAGATATTTTCAATTTTAACTAAAAATATGGAGGAAAAAAGTCTTGGTTAACATGATGCACATCAGAAACTCTACCTTAGAAAAAGCAAAAGAAATCAGGTCACACAAGGTCTAAAAAAACATACACTGATCGTAGAATCTCTCAAAAGTAACAAATATCAAAGATTTTTCACAAAGACGGTAAAGTGGGTCTGACACCGACTCCATGCAGCTTACCAAATACAACCCACTGGACACCTGAATTAGAGAGCAACATGTCCAAAATTAAGAGAAAATCAAACACCAAAACAACAACAAGCTTATGCTAGAAGTATTCAAAGACTCAGAAAAACAAAGAAATGTAAGAAGCAGCAAGGGTTGTCTTTCTTGACTAAGGCAGAGTATGATGGTTACAGGCATACAGTAACTTGTACAGACTCAGTATGTAGTACTGAGTAGCAAATATTCGAGCAGACTCTGCCACACACACAAAAAGCGGATGAGGCCCACTCCGCCTCACTGTCTCAGATCCGGCCAGGCTTGTAACATGGGATTAGACCATCTTTCTACTTAAGGGAGGCGTCTTCTCATTGGAGGGGCCACATATCGCAGGTGCCACGAAAAACACCACTGTGCACAGAGAGCACCCAGGCTGTTCATGTTTGGTATGTGACCAAGTGGAGGGCTGGTCTTATCCCATGTAGCACCCAGACTGTTCATGTTTGGTATGTGACCAAGTGGAGGGCTGGTCTTATCCCATGTAGCACCCAGGCTGTTCATGTTTGGTATGTGACCAAGTGGAGGGGTGGCCTCATCCCATGTAACACCCAGGCTGTTCATGTTTGGTATGTGACCAAGTGGAGGGGTGGCCTCATCCCATGTAACACCCAGGCTGTTCATGTTTGGTAAGTGACCAAGTGGAGGGATGGTCTTATCCCATGGAAAAACCTGGCCACATCTGAGACAGTGAGGCGAACAGTTTTCACAGGCGGAGTGGGCCTTAAAGGCACATGTCATGTGGCCAAAAGGTAAGAGGCTCTTTTTATTTAGTAACAACACTCACCTTCTGCATAGGCTGTTCCTTCTGTTTGTCAGCACTGACAATAATAATATCATCCCCCTTTTCCTGGGGTTTCTGGGACATTTCTTTCTGGCTGACGAAACGCAGGACGTTGTCTTGTGACGCTGTCACCACCAGCACGGCACAGCATGCCAGCATCAACCATGTACACATCGCACGCTCCATTGTCTGCAACAAAATCAAACAAGTCGTGAGAAGCGATATCAAAACATGTATTGCTTGACCAAAATTGTAATCAATTTGATGGATAAATGAGGTCACCACAGTGCAGCCTCAACTTTCATGACAAAACGCATATGACGCCATTAAAGAAATGTATATAAATACATGTAAATGGAAAAACGCATTGTCTAGTCAAATACTGAGTCATTTAAATCAATTCTGTTCTATGTGCTGAAGTAATGTAGGAAAAATACCTATGGTTATTATACCGGCACGGCTGGCCTAGTGGTAAGGCGTCCGCCCCGTGATCGGGAGGTCGTGGGTTCGAACCCCGGCCGGGTCATACCTAAGACTTTAAAATTAGCAATCTAGTGGCTGCTCCGCCTGGCGTCTGGCATTATGGGGTTAGTGCTAGGACTGGTTGGTCCGGCGTCAGAATAATGTGACTGGGTGAGACATGAAGCCTGTGCTGCGACTTCTGTCTTGTGTGTGGCGCTCGTTATATGTCAAAGCAGCACCGCCCTGATATGGCCCTTCGTGGTCGGCTGGGCGTTAAGCAAACAAACAAACAAACAAATCTATGGTTATGTCACCAGTGACTTTGGTTTCATCTGCAAGATTGTGAACACATTGTCAATCATGCTGAAAGTGAAACTTAAATTGCAATTTTTCCTTGTAATTGAACTTAAATACTCAAGAAATAATATTGAGCCACAGTGAAAGTGCGACTGATTCCTGTGAACTCTCCCCATTAACAAGGTCTTCTCAGGAAGTGCCCCTCAGTACCTTTCTGAACTCCTGTACATATACACCCCATCACGCACGCTCAGATCATCCGCCGACACCAGGCTACTGAAAGTTGAGCGCTTCAACAGGAAGCAGCACGGAGCAAGAAGCTTCTGTTGTGCTGCACCACCACTCTGGAACTCTCTTCCCTTCTGTCAGACACTGCACCTCTCTCAGCTCTTTTAAACAACAGTTGAAAACTTCCCTTTTCACAGAATATTATACCAACCTGGCCTAATGTCTTCTTCATTCCATTTCTGCACATACTCCTCTCCCATAAAGTTGTTATGATTGTTGAGTGTTAGCTGTGTATGTTTGTATTATATACACAAAGAAAAAAGCCAAGCACCCCCCGAATGAATTTGTGATAATAATTGAGTCAAATTTGTTTTACCATTTTTTTTCTTCGTAATGACATACATGGGTTTCCATAATAAGGTTGGGAAGTTCACGCGTCAAGATTGGGTCGCCACGGCCTGTGAGAAGCACGTGCAGCATGCAACCCATGAATGCTAAAAAAGGCAGTATGCTCACGCTGCAAATTTCTGTATTTAACACTGGGCGACGACAATTTGCAAACATTCTCTGTGAACATGGCGAGAAGACGATTATTAGAGGCGATCCGATGGCAGATTATAGGAATGCATGCTACAGGAGCATCCTTCAAAGCGATTGGTCGTCAACTTGGCTACCACTACACCGTCATCAGCCGTTTGGTACGCAAACATCGTCAGACTGGTGCTGTGAAGGACCGTCCACAGTCAGGGCGACCCCGTGTGACGTCAGAACGTGAAGACCGAGCACTTCTCCGAATAATTCGGCGTGAGCCATTTTCAACGAGTACCGTCCTGAAACGAGCATGGCTTCCAAATCGACATCTGTCAACCAGGACCGTACGAAACCGCTTGAAAGCTGCAGGAATGGCAGCCCGAAGTCATTAAGCGTCCCCGACTGACAGATGACCACAAGAGAAGACGCTTGGCATGGTGTCTGGCACGGTAAAGATGGAACCTGAGAACGTGGAAGAGGATCCACTGGTCGGACGAAAGCAGATTCCTTCTCCATGTCACTGACGGCCGACTGAGGGTATGGAGGCACAGGAACACGGCCTATACACCCAGGAACATCAGACAAACTGTTCCATTCGGTGGCGGGTCAGTCATGGTTTGGGGTTGCATTTCCCATGACTGCAAGCTAGACCTTGTCACCATACGTGGCAACCTCACGGGTGATCAGTTTTTGCGACATGTCATGGAACCTGTTGTCGTTACTCATTTTGACAACCACCCACTTGCCACAAGACCCGTGTACATGGATGATAACGCCAGGCCTCATCGATCCAGGGCAGTAGTGGACTACCTCCAGAACAACGCTGTAACAACACTCCCATGGCCGGCAATGAGTCCAGATCTTAATCCGCTGGAGCATGTTTGGGACATCCTTGGGCGTCGTATACAAGCTCTGCAGCCTCCTGTGCAGACATTACGTGAATTGGAGGCAGCTTTGTATCGTGAGTGGTTGCAAGTGACCCGTGAACAGATCCGACGTTTGACTGGAGGGATGAGACGCAGGGTTGACGCCGTCATCCGGGCACGCGGGGGTTTCACTCGATATTGAACTTTTGAATCGCGTATGCCATCTGAGCACTCTCAATTACATTTTTTTCATGACACATTTACCTAAACCTGTCTTTTTCAGCTTGCAGCTCCATACTTATCAGGGGTACTGTTTTAGGGTTAAAACGTCACTTTTTGGCAAGGTACCAAATCACGATTAAAACCAATCAAAACTGGAGTTTTCTTGTGTGATGTTATTTCCAAAGAGTTGCTCTTGTCGATAACATTTGTCAAACCGAGCTCCTGAACTTACTGTTTCCATACCAGAACTTTAAAAATCAGTCATTGCGAAATTGAAGGGGGGTGCTTGGCTTTTTTCTTTGTGTATATATAGTGTGTATTGCATATATATGATTATTGTGTGAACAGTACGTGTGGTGATTTGTGTCTATGATTAATTAGATTTATGTAGGTTGTACTTTTAATTGTTTTATCTATCTATATATATATACGACTTGTGTCTGTGTGTGTGTGTGTTTGATCACCATGCACGGCCAAAGTTCTCGATGGATCTGCTTCAAATTTGGTGTCCATATTCAGATACACCCGAAACAAAATCTGGTCGATGAGATATTTCAATACGTGCTCTCAGCGCGCAGCGCTGAACCGATTTTGGTTCCACCTCAGCTACCCGGGCCCCCATACCGACACACCAAAGCCAAAGTTCTCGGTGGATCTTTTTCAAATTTGGACACCGTATTCAGCTACACCCCGGACACAATATCATCGATGAGATATTTCAACACGTGCTCTCAGCGCGCAGCGCTGAACCGATTTTGGTTTTTGTGTTCATTTCACCATTACAAGTAACTCTTCCTTATCTTCTCCAGTGTTTTGCGTTTATCTCCCTTCCTTCGTGTGGCTTCAATCCATATTCCCGTTTCTAAGTTACTATTTTTAGAATGTCACTGCGCTGTCCAGAACGCTTCCCTTGCACCCGTAAGTTGTTCTTACTGTCAAAGTGAAAAGGTCGAATCAATTTATAGCCACGCGAAAAATACACTCTCACCTATCTCTATATATTTATAGATATAGATATACATATATATATATACGGCTTCTCTATGTGTGTGTGTGTTTGTGTGTGTGGGCAAAAACCTGTGTATTGTAGAGTTCCGTTTGTGATGTGGTCTAGCGGCTTTTGTCTGTATGTTCTGGCATTTGAGAAGCCACAACAGATAATATAGGGCTAAGAAATAAGCTCTAATATTCTCAATCCCGTTTGACAGGACTTCGCCTTCAAAGGTGATTGTGATGAACCGCCACGCTGTCTGTCTCTGTCTCGCGATCCTCTAGCCGCGATTATCTCCCTTCCTCCGTGTGGCAATGCCGGGTCCCAGGCGCAGCCTGGTATTCAGCTCTACTTCTTCCCGGTGAAGCCGGTACCCGGCGAAGCGGGTAATCATCTAGTATATATATATATACGACTTGTGTCTGTCTGTGTGTGTGTGTGTGTGTGTTCGCGATGCACGGCCAAAGTTCTCGATGGATCTGCTTCAAATTTGGTGGGCATATTCAGGTAGACCCCGGACACAACCTGGTCGATGAGAATTTTCAACACGTGCTCTCAGCGCGCAGCGCTGAACCGATTTTGGTTTTTCTGTTCATCTTCCCAGATCCATTCCCAGTAACTCTTCCTTATCTTCTCCAGTGTTTTGCGTTTATCTCCCTTCCTTCGTGTGGCGTCAATCAATATTCCCGTTACTATTTTTAGAAGGTCACTGTCCACAACGCTCAATCCATATTCCCGTTACTATTTTTAGAAGTTTTCCTTCGTGTGGTGTCAATCGTGTACAGTGCGCCACTCACCCGAAAAAGCCGGGTACCCGGCGAAGCCGGCGTACGGTGCGCCACTCACCTGGCGAAGCCGGGTATTCGGCTCTACTTCTTCCCGGCGAAGCGGGTATTCATCTAGTTCTGTATATACATGTTCTTTTGTAAAGGGCCTAGAGCCATAGGTTAGGCACTTAAAAATGTCCAGTTATTATTATTATCATAACAATGAGGAAAATCAAATCTAAAGATTTTTTTCACCTTTCCTGGTTTTCAAGAAGGTGTAGCTTGTAATGAATACAAAACAGTGAGGATTCCAGGCTACAAAAGGTTTCTCAAGGAGGAAAACAATACTTATGCAGCTCATGTCACTTTCCTGACATTTTGCAAGACAGGGAAGTTCTTTTTCCTCTTTCCTTTGTTCAACAATCCCAACTTGGAAAATCCAATATTCTATTTCATGCTTCCTACTTTGCAATGACACTGCATAAACTAATTTTAAGTTTAATTACGGAAAAGGGAAACAAGAGAGAACAGAGAGAGAAAGAGTCCTTGTGTGCATGAGTGTGTATGTCTGTTTCCGTGAGTGATCGCTTAGAACATCTTGGATGTTTCTAGTGCAATTCTGAACTGTTAATAAATAAGATGTATTTTGTGTCTTAAACCGCCTGACACTGCGAGGCAATTTTCCATCGTTTTTTTATATGGACAGTAAAATGCTTGAGTCTTCTCTCATAAACACAGCAATTATCGATCTGAATGAAGGGGAAAGTCGATGGATACATTATCACATTCACAGAACATACAAAAGTGGAGACAAAAATCAAATCAGATTTTATTACTGTTGAAACGAGTGGTCAAAAACGTTTGCTTGTTCTTGTTTGCATGCCATCAAGTTGTGTGTCAACAATAAAAAATCACTTCAGAAATACACATGAACCCCAACCAAAAAAATCATGCGCATGTCATTTCATTCAAACGTTCAATGCAGTTACAGGCATTCAACTTGGCTATCTGGCACGCTTTTTTTTATCAAAAATTTCTTTCAGTCACAGGGTTCACGTGACTGCTAAAATGAGGTACAGTAAAACCTGAGTCAAACGGACCCTTGTTGTAACGGCCACCTGCTACATACGGACAGTTTATCATGGAACGAACACGATTTCAACAATAACTAACCTTTAACGGACGTACACCTGCCACTTACGGACGCGGACACGATTTTTCGGACCGTAGGAAGTGTAAACACTGTCACAAACGGACACTACGTACATGAAAACGCAACTTCGAAAACTCGACTGTTATTCAAGTCAGTGCTCGGCAGCCGTAGCACAAATGGTTGTTGATTGGTTGTCCTGTCCCTTCTCTGACCAATCAGTGGCTTGTTTAGATGGAGACTCACTTTCGCTTCGCTCACTTTCGCTTCGCTCACTTTCGCTTCGCTCACTTTCGCTTTTCCGCATTTTGGATACAGTCACAACCAAAAGCAACAGTACTGTGTATGAAAAAGGAATCTCCAGCAGGAAAAAGAAAAGCGTTGACTTTAGAGCAGCGTGTCGCTGCCTTGAAAAAATTGGAATTTCCCGTTGAACCACCGATGAAGAGTCAGCTATTTTTAGCTTTGTGACGTCCGACTTGCGTAAGTTTGAATGCACAGTGTGTGTAGCGAACGGGGTGGGGGGGGGGGGGCGGATGTTGTTGTTGTTTGCTACATGTATCATTTGTTTACTCACATTTTCAGTGAGTCTCATGTTCAATCCATTGAAAGGGGCTGTTGTATTCAATAGTTCAATACTCTCTCTCTCTATCTATTCCTGTCACCGCCCTCAATCTGTGCCTTGTACAATGATCTGGTAATTTTATTTAAGTTTATTTTATTTAAGTAATTTTATTTAAGTTTTTACCTTGTGTTTTGTGTTGAAAAATAAATACATACTCCAGAATTGACAAAAAGTGTCTTGTACATTTTACGTGCTCTTTGTAAAATATTGCCCCGGCCCCTCCACCTGTGAAGAAAGGACACCTGTCTAACAGGGACACCATTACCATACCCCAAGGGTGTCCTTTAGAGACAGGTTTTACTGTACCCCAAAAATTGACCCCCCAAAAAACTTTTTTATTTTTTATTCAGACAAAACTATCCTTTCACTAGGCAACTTTGACAATTATTTACCCACAAGAGATTTTATATGGATGATCTTGCGAATTTCTTATGTTAACAAAACTGTTACGCCATTCCTACTACATAATGCAAGTGTCTATCGCATGACTCTTGAGCGTTTGAAAACAGGAGGGTTTTGTTTTAATTCTGTGGGGTACTTGGACAAAAAAGTGCTGTATTTCACAATTAAATGACCTGATGGATTGTTTTGAAGCTTTTAGACATCTGTAAGACAAAGATGTTTGAATAACTATTGTCATTCTGATTCTGTGTACTGTAATGTAAGGAATTGTATTCAGATTATAAATATAATTATTGTCGTTGCGCATTATATGAACAATTATGGGTAATAAGCATTGTCATGTTATGTGGAATGCATTTAATTAGTTAATCAATAAGTGAGTATTCTCTTGGTTTCCCAACATAGTCGTCTTCTGTTTTCCTTTGGCTGAGCCGACATCGATCTGTGTTACAAATACAAAGACAGGATTAGAGACAGAGCTAGTTGTTGCTGACACAATGACAGTTGCAGATCGAGAGATAGACACAAATGCCTACAGTACAGCTTTTGCAATTTAAACCTTACTTCAGCATCATGGAACCTGCCTAGTTTTGTAATTGTAGTTGTACAGACAAACCTACCAAACTGTGCTTCCACTGATCGAGTTTCATACAAAAGAGCCACAATGTGACCCACAAAAACCAAAAAATACTGATGCAATTTTTTTTATCAGTATAAAACTATAATTAATACAAAATACAACTTACAAGTATTTTGTAAGGTCTACAGTGATAAAATCTTATAAATTTATAACAAAAAGGCACTGGCCAATCTTCATAACCATTAATGATTATAAGGCAAAAGCTATACGCTCTCAGAGTGTATACAGGATTGATGAGTCTGTATACACTCCAGCAATGAAAAACTCTTACAAATTTGTAGCCAATGAAATGCCTCCTAACAGGTCATTAGGAAGTAGCCAATGAAAAATCAGTCAAACGTATGGACTTCCGCTGTAGATCTCTTTTTCGGAGTGTTGGGGGTTGGCAAATAATGTATATTCACATAGTACACAACCCTTTCTAGGTCGATGATACACTCCAAGTATGTTCCAAACTCCAACAATAAACTGCCATGAAGCATCAGTTTCGTGTGTATGTTTGTTTTTGTCTGTGTTTGTTCCCAGCGTACTTTGATACCATTAATCGAAAGTGAAGCGTACCTTCGCAAAATGGCGTCGAGTGACGCTCCGAGTGTTGATGCGGTTCACTGTCGAAAATGTAATCTACGTTACAACAAAGGCCGTGCAGCATCAGATTGTTTTCGTTTCTTTGAACTCATAGTCATAGTTATAATCAACTGCTCTGCGCATTCCTATCGCTAAGTGATGTCGAATGGCAAATTCGCTTCGCGACCGGAAGTTAAAGCCGGAGTGTATACATGATTCTGACCCCTGTATACACTCCGAATGTGTATCCAGGTTTCCCAATTGCTTCGTTTCCGGCCGATTTATGTGGAGCACGTGATGCGCACAAAAAATATTGGCGGTCTAGAAGTGTCGTCTGCGCAATGATCGCGGCGGCTTTCTTGACCGCCAAGGACGACCACGCACGTTGTGAGACGTCATTCGTTAGACCTCAATAGACAGTGCAAATGATTTACTATGTTTTGCAATTCCACTATATTCCCCAGTAACGAAGGTAAAAATATATCCCACATCTATGCTTCCTCACCTGTTAATGTTATCATGAGCCAAAATTGGAAGCATTACATAACAATTTTTAACATTACCAATTATTACTTCACTCACCGTATTATAACGCAAACAAAGCCAAAGTTATTTACACTTCAACTTCAAGACACCATCAATTAAATGTCCATACAATTTACAAATAGTATTGAAACGAAAGAAACGTTCACACAATTATCCCTAGCCTTTTAAAAAGCATACACGGAAGCAAAATGAACGACAGAACGTGACTGCTGCAACAACAAAAGTCAGATGACAATGACCGTATGACAAGACTCGCTGTGTCACACTCACACTCACCGAGTTGTCAGGAACGCAAATGCAGGTAAGAAATGACAAGGCTTCAAACACAATTACGGAACGAGTTGAAGGTAAGAAATCCTACCCAAACAGAGCAATAATGACACCTGAATTACCATGAATTTGATAGCCTGCTGAATTCAGTCCTTCCTGGTCTTTCAAAGTTTTGGATGTCAGCTGCCTCTCCTGTTATCTTCCCCCTTTTCCTCAGGATCATGTGACCCGGTTTCATGTGATACAACTTTGACTAAAGAGACATATCTTCACAAATAGATTCAGAGAAGTCGTAAACATTGCTTTTCATCAATAAAACCGTAAATCTGGTTCGTCAAATTTGCAAAGGTAAAAAGAAAATTGTATCAGTTTCAATTGTATGTAATTTTAGACAGATAATGTATGAGTCGTGAAGCTTTTAACATTTTATTTTTCATTTTTGGTGGTTTTTAGTGTAAAGTGAACGAAATCATACAGCTTAGGAATATCGCCTAGACATAAACGTAAAAACTTTTTTTAGTACAACTTTGACAAGAAATTTCAGTTGATTATTTTCAATCACGAAAGGGAGAGTGTGGGAGAATATCCTCCCACAACATAATTACAAAAAGGCAAGAAACTCGTATCCTTATTTTGCATATCTTCAAACCGTTCACGTCTGTGCAGACCGCTCCTTTCGATTTCTTGTTCTTCATTCAAGACTGAAGCATGGCCTGATAGGATTATTACAGTCTAAATTTCCTTCCTTCGTTTTTCAAGTGCTTTGTTGACTCTTCTGTCTATTCCATGAAGTAATAACACGCGTTAGAAGTGCTAATGAATGCAACATAGTTATGTGAAAATTTTAAGTACTTGAAGGAACTGAATCAAAATGCTTGCAATCGGTTTGGTTTTGCTGATCCCGGCTACGTCTGTCTTATGGCTTCTTAGCTGGCTGCAGCATTCTAGCAGTCGTGGTGACTATAATGTTGTTGTTACAGTAACTCTGTGTGTGTGTGGAGGGGGGGATTTACATGACATGTTGTTGTTCAGTTCGTTCTTTACAACTGATCTAAATATTTAAGAATCATCCCGCAGTGGGGCACTGCGGTTATGAAATTAAAAGCCCCTCCTGTTTTTGGAACCGCAGGAGCTTTCTAGTTTGCTGTTAGGTAGATTTTTGGTTCCTCTTTCCTGTCATGCTCTCTTTTTCTTCATGAATTCTTTTCTTTTTTCTGCCTTCTTGCTCATTCACCTGTATTTTTTCCAAAAATCTCTTCTCTTGCCGCTTGTCTCGCGATTCATGTATAGTTTAATCTGTTAGTGTTCTGATGTAAGTCCAGCAGTAGATAGGTTAAGCCTATTTTAACATACTGGAAACTGGTAATCTTCCAGTAGGTATTAATTTAGTTTTACTAAAGCCTGCTGGGACACAAGTAATGGGTTAGTGCATTTGTAAACAGGAATCGCTTGACAAGTGGCCCCCTTCATTCCCCCCTTCCTCGTCCTGATATGGCTCTGCGTAGTCGGCTGGACGTTAAGCAACAAATAAACAAACAAACAAAATTTAAGAATCAGATAAGCTGGTAGTGTATCTGGGGGCTTTACATGGCATGTTGATGTTAAGTTGAAGTTGCGTTCTTTAGAACTGATCTAAAAGATATAGGTATCGGATAAGCTGGTATGTATCCTCCAGATATAGCCCTTTATAGGTGACGTCACATACGGAAGAAAAAAAGTTAAATTTTGAGATTCATTTGGTTTGACGACAAAGCTTACACAGGGCTATAAATCTGGATATTACAGCAGATAAGCTTGTGCAGGTTAATAATACTGTACCAGCTAAAGAAAACAATGAGGTTGTTTACCCACACTTTCCAAGTTATTCTGTAGGTTTTTATTGCTCATAGTCAAATCAATAGTCATTGCTGCATTCTATATTGGTATGATTAAGGTTGTCCGTGAGTGTCAATAGACGATTTTTTTAAATAACTTCGTCGGGTTTATATGAGTTGTGAAAGAGTAAACACCTTTGCTTTCTCTCTGACAAATAATTTCACACATGCTCCTGTCCATGTGTTTCTGACACGTACACCCTTTGCTAGTGATTGTATGGCCCCTCCAAGTTTTGTCTTAGTGAAAATCAAGGGCATTCACTCTTTCCAACCCATACAAACACGACAGAGTTATTTTTGGAATTCATCTATTCAATGATCAAAGAACTTGTCACATGATCATTAAAAATCTTTTTTCATGTTTAATTTCAGGTTACCAGTCTCCAGAGCCATGGCGCTGCCTTTTTGCTGTAATGGCGCCGTTCTTCATTGCTGCTTATGGCCTACGTAAGAAGAGCCTGTGTCCGTCAGGCGCTCTGGCAGGCAAGTGGTTTTGAGTAGAGTGCAGTGAGGGTTGGCTATTTGAGGAAAGCTAAATCTTCTTCTTCTTCTTCTGCGCTCATGGGCTAAACTCCCACGGACATTTGTGTTTTTTGCACGAGTGGGTTTTTACATGTAGGACCGTTTTTATCCCGCCATTTAGGCAGCCATATGCCGCTTTCGGGGGAGGCATGCTGGGTATTTTCGTGTTTCTATATCCCACTCCACTGTACTCTGACATGGATAAAAAGATTTTTTCCATATATATGCACTTGGTCTTGTGCTTGCGTGTACACATGAAGGGGGATAAGGCACTAGCAAGTGTGCACATAAGTTGACTTGGGAGATTGGAAAAATCTCCACTCTTAGCCCACCAGGCACCACTGGGATTCTAACATGCAACCTTCTGCACAGAAGGCTGGCGTCTTATCCACTACGCCATTGCGCCCATCTGAAAGCTAAATGAGGTTTCATTCTGAATGCCAGATACAGTTAAGGAAATGGATGATCTAATGCACATTCCAAAATGAACAAAACGGAAAGTTTGTTGGTTGCATTTTTTCATTAATAGATACCATACTGCATGATTTACAACTTCAGCGGGACGTATGAATAACAAGAAGCCATTGCTGATACTGATAGTGATAAGTGTTTTGGTCTGAACACATGCGCACGCACACACTCACACACCACTCAATCATTCAATGACATAAAGCATTGAAAAAGCATGTCTCATGTGAAAGCAATGGAAAAGGGGGGGGGGGGGGTTAAGGTTAGAAGTGTTTATTTCATTGTTGACTGTTTGAATTATCAATATTGTGTGATGTTAATTTCAGACCTGAGTTGTCAACATGGTGAAATGTTAATTTCAGACCTGAATTGTCAACATTGTGTGATGTTAATTTCAGACCTTAATTGTCAACATTATGTGATGTTAATTTCAGACCTGAATTGTCAACATTGTGTGATGTTAATTTCAGACCTGAATTGTCAACATATTATTTGATTTCAGGTTTGATGGTTGGATTCTTTCTCACGCTGAGCAACTTGTGTTTTTTCGCTGCTCTGCTGGCGTTTTTCATCTGTGGCTCAAAGGCCACGAAGTACAAAGGCAACATGAAGCGAAGGCTGGAAGACAACTTTAAGGAAGGTGAGTTATATCATTCTGTCAGAAGTGTTAGTGTTAGTGTGAGGACTGAATGGGGTAAGAATCAGGCCTGGGAATAAAACCCTGCATATATCTGTTTTATAAATTTTGACTGTATGTGACACAGGTGTCACAGGCAGTTGCTCGGCATTGATGGAGTTATCTCCCTGCCAAAGCGTGAGCTATTTATGGTAGCTCAACGTTTTCGGTACGTTGGAAGACAGCACACCAGTGAGATGTGGAGTAGCTGTTTGTGATGGGGTCTTGGCTGCTGTTGTCACCTTGTATGCTCCTGGGAACATTTGCGTACTCATGGCAGTTTTTATAGGGCTGTTCACTTAGCTCTAACATCTCAACCCTGTTTGACTGGCTTTGCCTCCAAAGGTGATTGTTGTGCTTCATGCTCTGGCTTTGCCTCCAAAGGTGATTGTTGTGCTTCATGCTCTGGCTTTGCCTCCAAAGGTGATTGTTGTGCTTCATGCTCTGGCTTTGCCTCCAAAGGTGATTGTTGTGCTTCATGCTCTGGCTTTGCCTCCAAAGGTGATTGTTGTGCTTCATGCTCTGGCTTTGCCTCCAAAGGTGATTGTTGTGCTTCATGCTCTGGCTTTGCCTCCAAAGGTGATTGTTGTGCTTCATGCTCTCGGTTACATGTAGCAATTGTGTTTTTGTGTGTGCAGAACTCAGAAAGTATTGTATGGGCCAACATGCAGACCCATTACAACTGACACATATTTAACATGACGAAACACCTTTCTCAGTCTCACACACGCACACTCTCTCTCTCTCTCTCTCTCTCTCTCTCTCTCTCTCTCTCTCTCTCTCTCTCTCTCTCTCTCTCTCTCTCTCTCTCTCTCTCTCTCTCTCTCTCTCTCTCTCATAAACACACACACACATGCGTGCGTGCACGCAAACACACATAGTACATACATGTATGGATTTGTGCAGGGGATGGCAGGAGCCACATCAAATAAATCATCAACAAAAACCAACAACATACATTAAACAACAGCTTGAACAGAGCTGGGAAAAATAGCTACAGAAAAAACAGCTACAGAAAGCACAAAAACATTCATAAAAAAATAAAAAAAATAAACCTACCTAAATCAGAGAGACGCTTGTTATCATGAGCAGCTGGAAGGAACCGAAACAAGTCAAGTAAACGAAGTGTATTTGAAAGGTAAATGTTTACAGCGAAGAAGTGTTTGTTGTTTAGGAGGGCAGAGAGACTGGAAGCAGGTGGTGTGCAACGGGGGAGTGGGTGCGTGGCTGGCCATCATGTACATGATGGAGACAGGCTGCGGAGAACGACCAATCAACTTCTCGCGTCACTACGAGCCGTCGTGGTTGGCCATGGCTATCCTAGGGTCACTGGCGTGCTGCTGCGGGGATACCTTCGCCTCGGAGATCGGCTCGGTGTGGAACAGCCAGAGTCCCAGGCTCATCACTACATTCCGAGTTGTGCCACGCGGTACGTTGTGCACAATTTAGCTACAGTAGAACCCCCCTTTTAAGACCCCCCCTTTTAAGACCCCCCCCCCCCCCCCCAATTAAAGACTCCCTTCATTTAAAGACCTTGTTTTCTCAGACTTTCTGTTCATAACCTCTGTAAATTTAAGACTCTCTGTTTTTTAAGACATGATTTTCTCAGATTTGTTTGGGTCCACTGTTAGGTCCACTGTTTTCTTTCAGTGTTGTGCCCAGACTAAGAGAAAAATCTGTCAGTCGGACCTGGACTGAAATATGTGCAGTTCTTCTTCTTCTTCTTCTTCTGCGTTCGTGGGCTGAAACTCCCACGTACACTCGTGTTTTTTGCACGAGTGGAAGTTTACGTGTATGACCGTTTTTTACCCCGCCATTTAGGCAGCCATACGCCGTTTTCGGAGGAAGCATGCTGGGTATTTTCGTGTTTCTATAACCCACCGAACTCTGACATGGATTACAGGATCTTTTTCGTGCGCACTTGGTCTTGTGCTTGCGCGTGTACACACGGGGGTGTTCGGACACCGAGGAGAGTCTGCACACAAAGTTGACTGAGAAATAAATCTCTCGCCGAACGTGGGGACGAGCTCACGCTGACAGCGGCCAACTGGATACAAATCCAGCGCGCTACCGACTGAGCTACATCCCCGCCCTGTGCAGTTCAAATGTCCTACGAAAAAGAAAAAAAATCTGTCATAAGGACCTCCTATATAATTATGTCAAACTATCGAACAGTCAATAGGACTAGGGGTCAGAACAATGCGTCTGATAAAAAAAGTACTGTATGTGTCAATGACCGAAGATCAAGGCCTGAGAACATCACTGTTCTTTTGTTACAGCTGTTTCCTTTTCACAACTCATTTAGCAAAACCGAACATGACATGCATGCATGTGTATTAGTTATGGGTTCAGCAGGAACGTCACAGTATTTTCATTGTGTGTTCCGTCCTTGCTGCCCAACATGTCAGGCCTTAATGCGTTGAATTAACTCAGCAGGCATTCTTTGTCTAAGGTAGAGATTTTGCTCCATTTGGAAGATTGGGGTATTTTCAAGGCTCCAGAGATTTTTGTTGTGATCCCCAGATTGTACATGTTTGTAGTTGTTTTTTCAAACACATGTTTCAGGGAGAGGGGTCATACTTATTTCCGTCTAATTTCATGTTCTTAATTCCTAGTCAATGTGATGTTTTGTGTATTTTAAACCACCTGGCACTGCAAGGCAAATGTTCTTATTTTTATAAGGACAGCAAAGTCTTGATCCAATACCCATCTGTGCTTCAGGTACCAATGGGGGCGTGTCTTTGGCAGGCACAATAGCCAGTGGTATTGGAGGCTTGCTGGTGGGCGTGGCCTACTACCTGGTCCTGCGTGTGATGGTAGACATTGTGCCTGTGCACAAGAACCCCCCTCAGTGGCCGGTGATGGCGGTCGGTCTTGTGGCTGGGATGGTGGGCTCCGTCATCGACTCCCTCCTGGGTGCACTGTTTCAGTTCTCTGGTAAGTTATGCTGTACCATGGTACCTGCGATGTGAGGCCCCTCTAATGAGTGGACAACTCCAATGAAAGGACAACTTTTGGAGTCCCTTTTTCTATTATCTTGACCAAAATATACCTGTCATGACAGGCCACCTGCAGTGTAGGGACACTTTTAAGTGGTCCATAGGTGTCCTTTCATCGCAGGTACCACTGTAATAATTACTGTACAGTATTTAAGTTCTCTGGTAAGTTATGCTGTAGTGTTTTGTTTTACCCATGTTATGGTATGTAAAATGAATGTTCAATGAAACCCCCCTTTAACCACCTCCAAAAATCTGAAGGGGTGGGGGGGGGGGGGGTATTGAGGAATGAAAGTTAAAAACAGTGAACAGAGCTCTTCTAGAAAAACAAAATTACCTGCTACAAATTTATTGCATGCAAAATGCATGACAATCGAAAGCCATAACTCTTCTTTGCCTTGTTGAAAACGGTGTAGTTGGCGGGGAATCATTGCGTTTTAGTTTCTTCTTTTGACTTTGGTCGGAGTTCGATTCAACTGAGTGATCCCGGCCTCCCTTTTGTTTTACACAAACCAGGGGTGGGACTTTTCCGCGAATCCGCGGATTTCCGCGGACACAACTTACGTTTTCCGCTGGAGTAATCTATTTTTCCGCGTCCCATTTCATCACAGTATCTATAACTTGTTGACTGAATGATATGGAGAGAAGTGAAGATGGAACAGAACACTGGAGGCTTGAGAGTTAAATTGTGCTGACTGAAAACTCCTGATAACTAATAGTCATTTTGAGCTTCAATGCATTGGGGCGTCACTTGGATCATACTATTGCCAGTAATGGAGTAAGTATGCACCAGTACAATGTTACCATTGTTGTGTGAAAGTGTGTTTTTTGTTTGGTTGGGTGTGTTTTTTTGGGTCTACATCACCTCAATTTAACTAATAGGAGTTACCTTACTTACGAGTGCTAGACTGAGAAGCGTCCTATGTTACCAGTACTAGACTGTAAACAAGGTCGCTAACTCTAGATTTCCGTCGGTATACCATTTAGGGGAGTAGTCTCCCTTTGTCGGTAGTACCTCTCTGCGCATGTGCCAATGCCCATAATCCCCAGTTTCAATTTCTTGCTACGGGGAGCTAGACGTGTATTTAGACCTTTCCCGTCTAAGAAGACTTCCTTCACAGGAACTACAACTTTCACCTTCAATCACGGTTTGGGCTTTCCTTTTTAAGGGCGATTACTACGCCCGTATACATTCAATGATTCATCACGTTGAACAACGTAACGAACCGTGAAAATGAAAGTGAAACGGCTTAAAAATGTAACAAAGTTACTTGGTCATAAGTAGAAGGTACTTCAATCATCAATGATACCTTGTTGACACACAGAGCCTAACAGGCTCCGTTACTTGTCTTTTAAAACTAGTGAACATGCAATTGAACGACAACTATTCTTTACTCAGTCGTTACGAATGTCGAACAGATATTTACAGCGGTTGGACCGGTTTCATTGGCGCAATAGAACTCCGCGAACGATAACTTACCTTGCCGCTTTCAATGGAAAGCAACGGCAGGTCACCCTACACATCAATGTAGGAATACGAACAAGACCTTCAACTTCGAAATTACCCCGAAGTTTTTTGCGTTTTAACAGCTTTTTATCGACTACAGCGAGGTTTACCAGGTGCGTTATCCCGACCGGAAGCGCATTTCTGATCCGAATTTTTAGGCGTACAAAGTACCGAGCGCCCGCGAAGGTTACATGCGGCGTATGAATACTTCTGTCATTACAAACTGCGATGACTCTTGCGGGCAGCGTAGATACGGAACGCAGTACGCTTGAACGCTGATTGAACTGAAGGCACAGAGCGCCCGCGAATGTTACATACGGCGTATGAATACTTCGGTCATTACAAACTGCGATGATTTTTGCGGGCAGCGTAGATACGGACCGCAGTACGCTTGAACGCTGATAGAACTGAAAGCGGGTTGTATCGAAGAATAACAACAAACCTCGCCCGCTTGGAAAGAAAACCAAACACTGAGATTGAGACATGCGCCTCCGGGAATATTACGGAGGGAACTTCCTTTACTCTCAGAGAAAGGCAAGTAATTCTCTCTCCTATGTTTCTGGGAAACGATGTTTTCTGCGGTTGGCAGATTATGGTTTTGGTATTTTTATCAGATGATCATGGTGGACTCACAGAGACCACGTGGTGGTACTTCTTCAAATTGGATAAAGAATACTTTCCTTGCCAACTTAACTTGATTAACTTGTAAACTTGTATGCGTGCATACATACACATTATATATATATACAGTAAATATATATTTAAAAAAAAAAAAAATAAAAATTTTTTTTTAAATTGACAAGGAAGAATTAAAGTGTATGCAAACACAGATGGGACATCTTTATTGGGATATAATCCTTTTTTCTTGGCAAAGGGTATCAAAGAAGTCAGTTGATGTTACAAATTCCATTTTCATGGAGTGTTTAAATCAGCTATCTGAGTGGTAAAAGATTTAACTTATGGTTAAACTCAAGTGTTTACACTTTGAGATTTACACTCAGCTAAAATCTGTTGATACCACAGTGCCAGGAGACAGCTCTTCAAATTCAATTAGAACAGGCACACATATATACTTATGTTCTGTTCCAGTGCACAATTGATGTACATTACACTTGAATGACATGTTATGAATAATATACAGTTGAAACCATGCCTTAGGGGCATGAATAAACTTGGTTGTTAACACATGAGTATTACACTCAGCTGAGTTTTCACAACATGCAAGATCGAGCAAGGCTCTGAATAATACTCACAGGTGAGCTTCCTATAATGTTGTCATGCCTCTACTTATTCCTGGTTCGTAGGCAAAACCTAAGCCTCTGACCTTTAACAAGGCAACATCTCTACTGTTGTCACCTAATCCTATGACTAGGTTCTCAGAAGTAGACAACAGGACCTAACAATAAGAGGCCGCCCTTAAATAACACTGGCTCTAGTCAGGTTCATACAAGGGATACAATGTTTATCATTTCATATTATGGAAAATATAACATATTTGCTAAACGGATGTTGTTACAACACACAATTAACTATGCCTCCTAGACAGAGCGGCTACTCTCATGAGAAAGGTACTGGATAAACTCTTGGCACAACCATGCCGTTATCAGTACGAGGGGGAATTAAGTCATATTGACATGTATTTATATATACGTAGACATTACCAAACAGACAATGTCGGGCGCTCTGGGGGAATACCTCCAGTAAGCACAGGAAGAGACAGGCTTCCTTTTCGCCCTGATAACTCCCAGGATCGTTGCGACAGCTTATGACAGACCCTCCAGCTGTCAGGCAAGACGTCCACTGGGCGTAACATGAGTAGAATCTCCCTGAGGTAGCTACAGCCTCGTCTGCAACCTCTCCCTTGAGGTGACCCCGAAACACGGCTGTTGACAGGACTGGGCCCCTCCCACCACTATCTTTGCCAGGGTTCCCCATCATGATGGTGGCTTCATGCTTTTTGACTACCAGTATTCAGTGCTGCAAACTGCCTGTAGCGATGCTTCAGCACCGGAAGGACAGCTCCCGCCCCCCATTGCCTGTCTACCACCTCCTGACGGACTGAGGAAGACCTAATGTTTAACGCTCTTGGAACTAGACCAACACTTCACGCCTGACCATATTCAGCAGTGCCCGGCTACACAGAAGTCTGGGAGTGTGAGGAGAATGCCTAGAGCCTCCTAGTTATCTTCATCACATGGAATGGAGAGCTAATGGTTAGAGGCTACAACCTTCACACCGGGGAGCCGCCCTACCAGTAACAAGATGGCACCTGCAATCTGCATACAGATCACCAGTCAAACAGCGGTGGACAACTGAACAGGGTATGGTAGTCACATCAGTTTCCATGCATACTGCAAGCTCTTGAGGTCTCTAGATGTCTCCTTCGGATACACAGCTACAAGACAGACACTGCGTACCAAGATAAGAGGAATCAAAGTGTCTCAAGACATTTGCCTGAGGAAACGACTCTGAAGATCACTCACACTTGGAGTGGAGCTTGTTCAACAGGGTAACAGGCCCAAGAATCTTGCCATACAAGCGTCGGGCAACACGGGTGAGCATGTTCAGGCTACATCACAAGGCGGGGAGCTGTTGGAGATAACGCAGAGACGGGGGAAGAAGTGCTCTGAGAACGTCAAGTACAGATTGCTTTCATGACCTGTGGACGGACCCAGCGTAACAACTTGTAAGAGTTGCCCCTTCTTCCTGAATGTCATCTGACACCCGCATCAGCCAGGGGATGATGATAGAAATGTCAGATTGTACAGTCGACACTCAACAGAGGATGTCCGACACCTGTAACAGGTCACATCTCGACTGATAATGGTAACAACTCTGGCAGAAGCATCAACAGGAGAGACGACAGTAGACGTCCTAGAGAAGGGATGGGCCGTTTAAGATCACTGGGCAGGTGCCCCTGAGATGATCAGCAGCTTTTGGAAGACAACCTACCCCAGGGTCAGGCAGTCCTTAGGCTACAAAACCTCATGGTTATCTTCCTTGGACCAAGTCAAGAACCGCCCTGATATGGCGCTTCGTGGTCGGCTGGGCGTTAAGCAAACAAACAAACCAAGTCAAGGCAAAACCCTTCAACAGGGACAGCACTCAACCTACGTCATGCTTCAGAGACGGACAGACTTGACTAAAGAGGGAATGTCTCCCGAGGTGACTCCGCCCGTTTTTCCATGGACTTTCCAGGAAGGACACTGAGAGATAGTCTGAGGTCTGGCCAGCCATCCGCACTATGAGATCCATGGGCCAGATTTCATAGATCAAGGAGGACCTCTCAGCCCATGCGGATTGATTAGTGCTGCCAGACATCTTGGACTGGGTAAACCATACGTCCCTCCATCATTGAGTCAAATTTTCCTGGAACAAGAAGAGCTTCCTCTACCTTTAGGGGTATTGGGTACGGCCACAGACACACTTGGATTTGGGAAGGCTCAGCCACCCCTTCCAACCGAACCTTGAATTGGACAAGCTTCGTTTGCCTCTTACAACTGGCGCTCTAAGATCCCTGGACCACAGAGATAAGACCTAGAGGTATTCCTCCCCCGAAAGGCATAATGAGTGCGGCAATACCTTTGACAGTGGGTGAATGTGTCCATCCCATCCATATGTAGACTCTCAGATGCCTGGACTCAAAAGCTAAAGGAGCTGGAGGAAAGAGACACAGTGAGATCCTAGCAGGAGCTAGGAATACCACACAAGGCTATCTCCCTCGCTCCCAGTCTACGGTGACACAAGGTTATTGGGTGAGTATAAGTTGTGTCACTCTAAGAGCTTGAGGTAGAGACACAGTGAGATCCTAGCTGGAGCCAGGAATACCACACCAGCCTTTTCTCCCTCGCTCGAAGAGCCTGAGGTAGAGACACAGTGAGATCCTAGCTGGAGCCAGGAATACCACACCAGCCTATCTCACTCACTCCCAGTCTACGGCTACGCGTCGTTTTTTTGGGCAAGAAACGTGGCAACTCGGGTGCTGACTAAGACCTTTGTCAAGTCAGAACTATGCATCAGACCAAGAGAGTACACCTCCTGCCTCAGGCAGGGGCCTGAAAACAACTCTGCATAGTCACCCTAGAGCTCAGCTCCACAAACAGCTGAAGTGCCCCAGAGCTCACAAATCTATGCTGGTCAGACAATGCAACACTTGCCGCCCGCAGCCACGCCTACTGAAAATCCAGATATGGACTTGGGTGATCTAGGCAGAAGTACTACTGAGATCACAACATAAGACATCTTTGTGAGTTCAACTACCAGGGGGCAGAACTTTGCATCAGCCCAAGATAGTGCACCTTCGGCCATAGGCCGGAGAACATCACTGCATAGTCATCTAAGAACTTGTGAGCTCTACAGAAATCTGGAGTGTCCCAGAACCCACAAAACCTATGCTGGGCAGACAACCCAGCAGATGCCACCTACAACCATGTTTACAGAAAACCTAGATCAAGGACCTGGCTGATCAAGCCAGAAAACGGTCCTGCTGAAATCACAAATGGGACCTCTCAGTGAGTTGCATGCCAGGCATGGCACCCTCTTGAGTAAGACAAGAGCGGTCATTCAGCCAATAAGGGCTCAGAGATGCCCATGGTCACTGGGGACCCCCTCACGCTATAAGTGTGGAATTTCAAAGTAAGAAGCAGGTTTTCCCCTTGGGTAAAGGCAATACAGCTGGCTGTCTTTCACTTGCTATTCTAGGACAAATGGTACCTTTAACCATTAAGGGTAGGCTTATAGCCCCCACATGCGTTGAGACAGGCACAGGAAAGGTGCAGACAGTGACCGTACTGCTGAGCGCACTTGCGCTTACTTCCTGTCACGCAGGAGGAACAGCTAAGTCAGCCTGAATTTACACTGGTATCTGTGCCTACCATCCTCATTAGAGAGGTAAATTCAGAGAGGATATATATATTCATTCATGCGACTGGCACAATTGTTTGCCATGGAAAGTGGTGCCTCAGACCAGAATTCTACAGGATCTCTGGAAACTCTGTCAATCTCCCTTAAATGGAGGATCAGTCGCAGAGACGCACCTTGGTGATAAGTTCAAGGTATTAGAGGAATTGTTATCTCTGACCATTCCTCATCTTTTAGGTCGTTCACCTGATCCACCTGCAGAACTTTACGTTGCTGGGGAGTTGGGTCGCTCAAGGCGCATAATGGCAAGTCATAACCATAACCCAACATTGATAAAGACAAGGGAGACTACTCCCCTAAATGGTATACCGACGGAAATCTAGAGTTAGCGACCTTGTTTACAGTCTAGTACTGGTAACATAGGACGCTTCTCAGTCTAGCACTCGTAAGTAAGGTAACTCCTATTAGTTAAATTGAGGTGAGTATTCTTAGAAATAGTCATTTTACTTGTAAAAAATACATTTTTTGTTTGGTTGGGTGTGTTTTTTTGGGTTTTTTTTTTGGGGGGGGGGAGTGAGGAGAATGTCTTATTCACCTGATCCAAACGAGTTGAATTTTAGTCTCAGAATGCACCAGATTGCACAGATTTTAATGTACCATTTAAAAATATTTCGGTGGGGAGCATGCCCCCGAACCCCCCTAGAGAAAAGGAATTTCCTCTTTTTTCATCACAAGAGAGTCCCACCCCTGACAAACTCATGATGACGTCTGACGTAGTTTGCTTGTGACGTGTCTTTTTGTGCATGTGGTGATCTACCAGATCTACATTTAGATCTAAAAATGTAGGGCAAGACCAGCTGGGACACAGTCCAAAATTAATTCGTAAAAAAATCGCAGTTCTTGACTCTTTGGGTGCAAGTCAATGAAACTTGGTATTTCTTCAAACGGATAGCTGACTGAGGTATGACTAAAAGCCCTAGGGGCTCCGTGCACCTGGATTTGAACAAGACAAATAAAAATAATTAATCTCTCTTTTTTGGGGTGGTCGTCTGAGACAGGTTGAAACCATCAGTTGGGAGTCACGTTAGACAGGTCAGGTCACAATAGAAAGGTGAATTAAATTGTAAAATCGATCAGGGATTCTTTGAAGTGGTTGTTATGGGCAGGTGGTCGTTATTGAGAGGCGGTTGTCGCCAGGGTAAGTTTGACTGTTCAGTGGAACCCACCTTTTTATACCTCCCAAAAATGTGGAACATCTGGTCTTAAAAAGGAGGGAGTCTTTAAATTGAGATACATTTTGCAGAAGCTATGAACAAAACATCTCCCCCCACGGGTTAGGGGGAAGAATTTACCCGATGCTCCCCAGCATGTCGTAAGAGGCGACTAACGGATTCTGTTTCTCCTTTTACCCTTGTTAAGTGTTTCTTGTATAGAATATAGTCAATGTTTGTAAAGATTTTAGTCAAGCAGTATGTAAGAAATATTAAAGGCACAGTAAGCCTCCCGTAAACCATCACAGATACGGTCAGGCTTTTACACACAGTACAAACACCCTTTCATTTAAACACTCACCGATTGAGAACATCCTAGGTGCCCTCCGTAAAGAGCGAACAATTTTCAAAGAATTTATTTTTGCGTGGTTTATCTTACCGTGAACCCGTGTGATCCAGTTTCCCTTTTTCACAATGTAGTCGTCAGTTAGTCATTTGAATGCGACTCGATGTGAGCTTATTTACAATCGCACGTTTTTATGCACGAAACAAACGGCTGTGGTTCACAAGAACTCTAGCGATGGCTTTTGACTGTTGAGAGGAACGGCGATATGCACTGATAAACCGTCGTCTGCTACGACCCTTGCGTGACCCTGCTTCCGGGCTTTTCTTTTTTCAAACTTTCACAACTTCGAATTGTATTGATCTTGTCTTGATGAAAAAAGAATTCTTTTATGATTAAAGAATCTTTGTGTAAGAAGCTGTCAATTTATTATTTAGATTTTAAAAGTTAGGTCTAGCGCAAAAACGCACCACAGTCCAAAAACATTTTGATAATCATCGATTCACGGCTATCGCCAGTTTACATCGATAGAATGAGACCCGAAGGGAAGTAACTCATGTTTGACCTGAGTTCAGGATGGGTCCAAAAAGTGTTCGAGACAATCTGCAAAATTAATTCTTTAAAAATTGCTCGCTCTTTACGTAGGGCACCTAGGATGTTCCCGTTTGGTGAGCATTCAAATGGAAGGGTGTTTGTACTGTGTGTAAAAGCCTGACAGTATCTGTGATGGTTTACGGGAGGCTTACTGTCCGGGCGTGAATTCCCGTATTCATAACAGCCGTCCAGCACCAAAATGAGGCGCCATTGTTGTTGTGGACCAAGTCCACGAAAATAAATTCTTTGAAAATTTCTCACGCTCGACAGAAAGCAGCCAGGATGTTCCCGTTCGGTGAGCGTTCAAATGGAAGTATGCTTGTACTATATGTAGACGCTCGGGGAGCTCTGTGGTGGTTTACAGGAGGCTTACTGTGCCTTTAAGTCCTTTGTACTGGAAACTTGCATTCTCCCAGTAAGGTCATAAATTGTACTACGTTGCAAGCCCCTGGAGCAATTTTTTGATTAGTGCTTTTGTGAACAAGAAACAATTAACAAGTGGCTCTATCCCATTCCCCCCCCTTTCCCCGTCGCGATATAACCTTGAACGGTTGAAAACGACGTTAAACACCAAATAAAGAAAGAAAGAAAGAAAAGAACAAAACATCGAGAAAAAAAAGGATTTTAAAAAGTAGGCAGTCTTTAATCTGGGGTCTCAATAGGGGGCGTCCACTGGAGTTACACCCATCAGGGATCCTCTGGAGTGGTTGTTATGGACCGGGGGTCGTTATTGAGAGGCGGTCACCTGGGCAGGTTCCACTGTACTGCATTGTCTGTGTGCAGGCTACAGCAAGAAAGAGGAGAAGATAGTGGAGCAGCCTGGGCCTGGCGTGGATCACATCAGTGGGCTACCGTTGCTTGACAACCACAGCGTCAACCTACTGTCTGCTTTCTGCACCGCTCTCGTCACGCCCTTCATCGCCGCTTCCATCGTCTGGCCGCTTTTCGTTTAGTACTTGCTGTTCACACTTTCTCGTGAGACAGAGCCGGTTTCTAAAGTAAAACTTAATAAAAATAAATAGTTTGGAAGATTAATGGAGGCAAAATGTGTATTATTTTATAATCTATTAACATACATTTTCGTACCAGGAGAGGCTGTTCTTTGCATCTACAAGATAAAAAATAAAAAGCCTCAGCTTCTGGGGGGCAACCCTGGCCTTTCAAGTTTTCCACTTTTTGTGTGTGTTAGCCCTGAGATTATGTTGATTGTCTTAATGACGCCATCAGGCTGGCAGACCTGGGACCTATACAATTTCGCTGTATTTTGTACGCATGATTGTCTAGAATACGATCAGTACGGTCTGTGGGGAAAAAATATGATGAGAAAAATTTCTAGACTACTTTTCTTCACAACCCACTCCCGAAGCTGATCCGTTATTTTTAAACATGATTACAGTTGAAAAGTTTTAAATGTATTGGTTAACTTAATTTACGGTGCGACGGACGCGTGTGAATTAGCATGTTTCAATCATGGATGTTCAAATGCTGTGTGAAGTACGCTCATTGTTCTAAAAATACACCGAGTTTGTTTGAGAATACTCCAAGTGCAAAACAGCAGTTCCCAGGTCTGCATGGGCTGAGTAATACTCCTGAGTAACTAAGTGTCTGTTTTTAAATGTCTGTGTAGCTGTGCACTGTATAAATGTAAAAACTGTGTATGAATTTTGTGATGAAAAAGTTTGAAGTTGTGAATGTGCACAATTACAAACCTTGTATCCGGAAGTACTTGAGCAGAACCCTCACTTTTACATTAAATTACATATTCTTACTCCGAATCACATATAGCAGTTGACACCGTCTGGTATGCTAAGGTACTGAAAGCGCTACCCATCTTTAAAGTAATTAAAGGGAAGCAACCCCACACCAAAAAAGCTGGAACTAGCATATGGTAGTGAGCTACCCCCTGGGAGTTACCTCCCATTAGCTACTTCCCATCCCACGCACGTGGCTACTTCATTCCGACTTCAGCTGTCCTGGTGAGAGGTCATTGAATTTTCTGTGCGCTACTGTGGCTGCCTTGTGCTGTTTCGTTCACCTGCCGGCCACGTAACTCATCTTGTCTCCCGTGCGGGCGCCTGTTTTGGTGAGCTCGTTCTGTATTTTCTGTTTTCGAACTTGTGCGTTGGTTGCTGTCTGTTGTCCTTTGGACATTGTTCGTCAGTAACCTGTTGTGCTTTCGCCATTTTGTTTACAGTTAGCTTTGCTGGCTTGTATTTTGTGGCGTGTTCACTGACGCTTGTGCATTGTGTGTTGCAAGCTTGGTTCGTTTTTATTTTGCTGTAGTTACTGCTTAGCTGTCCGTTAGGACTTTCGTTTTCAGTAACTTTTTCTGTGAAATTTTTTCGCTTGTTTCTTGTTTGTTGTTGGTCAGCATGGCAGACCAGGATAAACGTAAGGGTAAAGGAGACATTAAGGGCAAGATTAAGCCCAAGTCCTCTAGCTCTAAGCCTGTTGTATTGGTGTCAGACGCTGCACGCAACACAATTTTGTCAGTGCCTATTTCACCTCCGCTTTCTAGCACCCCCGTTTGTGCTAGTTCTACTGTTGTTTCTGCGCCCTCTGCTTTGTCGGCGTCGGACCAGGGGACGCTTGTGTCCTCTCTCTTGCAGACTCTTATCCCGGAGATTCGCTCTCTGGTACAGACAGAGATGCAGCGCTCGTCTACTCCAGTTAGCGCTGCCGTTCCGGTTTCGGGGGGGGACACTCAGTCCCTCTCTTCCGGGAAGGTTTCTTCTGTTTCCGCTCCTCAACTTCCTGTCTCGGGTGGAGACGTTACAAGTAAGTTGAACCGGTCCTCTTGCTCTCGTGAAGCGCCTGGACAGCCCCGTGCGGGCAACGGTTCGTGTGCGCAGGGTCACTCCCTGCTTTCGGCTGGCGGCAGGCCTCCTCTTGTAGAGCAGGACTCTGTTAGCCAGCAGCGGCGACCGTTTACGGTTACTGCGCTTCCGGCTCCCGCCGGAAGCATAGGTCCCCCCACGCTTGCTCGCAATGCCAGCCGCGATGGGATGGATCATGAGCTGGCCTACGGGCTTCACGGCTTCCGGCCGCAGTTCGTGCATTCACCGCTTCCGCCCCCGGCGGTTATGGTGTCTGCATTTCCGGCTTCGGCCGGACACGCTGTCCCTCTACCGTCCACTTCCTCTTGGATGGCGGAGAGGGAACAACAGCGTGATGCTTTTGCACTTCCGGTGCTTCAGCACGGACGGTCGTCTCTTTCCTCTGCTGAGGTTTTGACTTCCGCCCAACCACATCCGGCGTTCTCGGACGGTGTTCCGGTTTACCCTCTCCCTACTGGGCAGGGTTTAAACCAGGACGATGTTCGTGGGTACAGGTTTCCGGTTTCCGGTCATCCAGAGTACCCTTCAGCCACTGTGGTTGATGACTACGGTCGTTCTTCGCTGATGGATCAGTCTGAACTGCAGTCAGTGGTCAGCGAAGACACCCGTACTGTGTTTTCCTCTCAGCTCAAGTCCATTCTTGACTCTGCAGCCGAGGTGACTTCGCGGTATTTTGCAGAAGGTGTAGCGGCGTCCGCTACTTCCGTTTCGGCGGCACCTTCAGCTATGGCAGACTTCCTGCCGGATAAGGATGACGCTTCCTCCTTCCGGTTTGTGGAATCTCCGTCTGTCTCATACCACCTGTCCCAAGTTCTGGTGCACCCGAACAAACGGAGCAGTGGTATTCCGGTTGAGCCGTTCCCTCTTCTGGCACCTTTTGGGCCAGTTCCGGAACGGGCTCGTGGTTGGCTTGCGGATGAAGGGCAGTCCTCTTCCTTTGTGCATTCTGCACAGAAGAGGATTGCTTTCCCTGTCCGTAGCCGCAACCTCACCACTTCCTTTGCTCTCCCGCGTGCCATCTTACCGGTGACGCAGGAGCTGCAGGCTTTGCTTGTCAAACCAGTCAAGTCTGACTCGGTTGTGCCAGTGCGGGAGGGTACTCTTATCTCCCTGGAGGAGATCGGTCGTCAGCTCTTGGAGCTGGCTTCCATCTCCGAGACGCTGGTGCGGGCACTGTCTCGGTCGTTGACCGACTCTCTTGTCCCTTTTTCCCTCAGTGAGGAGCAAAATGCGGATGATGTCTCCTCCCTGCTTACGGCCCTGGCGAAGGTCAATGAGGAACAGACTCGTCTCTCCTCTTTGCAATACGCGCATGCGGTCTTGACAAGGAGGGAGTTGTTTCTTGCCAACTCTCAGTTTGCCGATCAGGCTACCAGAGACACACTACGTGTGTCTCCGGTTGTAGAGGGATCGCTGCTCGGCCACATGGCGCTTGTCGCTCGGCAGGCAGAGATTCAGTCCAACAAGGACGCTCAGTTCCTGGACATGGCTCTACAGGGCGCGAAGCAGGCTAAGCCTTCCCAGCAGGGGAAGTCTCAGCCGAGTTCCAAGCCCAAGCCTGCTCAAAAGAGGCCTGCTCAGCAGAGCTCTCGAGGTGGCAAGAAGAAGACAGTGTCGGGAAGGGGGCGTGGCGGCTCTAGCAGCAAGCCTCACCCCCAATGAAGCGCCCCCGGTCTCACCCCCCCCCCGCCCTCCACTTTGGTGATGGCGGGGGGCCTCTCCCGGGCACTCACCCATTGGATGGTCTCAGTAGACAGCCAATGGATAGTGGGAGTTGTGAGATCGGGCTTCCGTCTCTTATGGCGGGAGGAGAAGGCTCCTCTTTCCCGACATCCGCCACGCTTCAAGCCCCCCTGCTCTCAGGAGGCAAGATCCGTTCTGCAAACGGAAGTTGCCTCCCTGGTGCAGAAGTGGAGAGGGTCCTGGACCAAAGCTCCCTGGGATTTTACGGGCGCCTTTTCGCCGTGCCCAAAGCTTCAGGGGCGTGGCGTCCGGTCTTGGACTTATCTTTTCTCAATACTTTCTTGAGAGAGATAAAGTTCAAGATGGAGACGCCCGCCAAGGTCAGAGACTCTCTCCGCCCAGGAGATTGGGCGACCTCCATAGACCTGACAGATGCATACTTTCACATCCTGGTGCATCCGTCCGACCGGAAATGGCTTCGTTTCCGGTGGGACGAGCAGGTCTACCAGTTCCGCGCCCTCTCTTTCGGTTTGTCGCTCGCACCATGGATTTTTACCATGGTGGTCCGACAGCTGGGCGCTCTGGTGAGGTCTCAGGGTATCCGCCTGCGGGTTTACCTGGACGACTGGCTCGTTCTGAACCAGTCCCAGGCAGGCTGCACGCAGCATACCCAGACGGTTCTTCGGGAAGCCCACTCGTTGGGGTTCTCGATCAACGCGTCAAAGTCGGAGCTGACCCCGTCGCAGACGTTCACCTACTTGGGGATGTCCTTCGACACGGTCGCTTGGACTGTCCGCCCCTCTCAAAAGAGGGTGGACAAGCTCCAAGCTCAGATACGCTCGACTTTGCCCCTCCTGCAGGCACCCCTTCGCTCTCTTGCCTCCATCTTGGGACAGATGGAATCCATGGCTCTGTTGGTCCCTCTGGGTCGGGTACACAAGCGTCCTTTTCAGGCAGCTCTGAAGCCGTTTGTGGGCTCGACTCGGGTGGATTGGAACGTCCTCGTCCCTCTCCAGGGATGGTTCCAGTCTACCACCCTCCCGTGGTTGGACACGGAGTGGGTGTGCAGAGGGGTTCCGATTGCCTTGCCTCCCCCGGACTTGGACCTGTTCACGGACGCGTCCTTGCTGGGGTGGGGGGCTCACACGGACCTACACACGGTGTCAGGTCTGTGGTCGGTGGAACAGAGCCAGTGGCATATCAACCGGCTGGAACTAGAAGCAGTAGCTCTAGCTCTCACCCGGTTTCTGCCCTCCCTGCAGGCCAAGCATGTTCGTCTGTTTACAGACAACACGACAGTGGCAGCTTATATCAACAAGCAGGGAGGCTCGCGGTCCCCGTCTCTCTCGGACAGGACCTGCGAGGTCTTGAGGTGGTGTTACCAACACCGCATCTCGATCTCCGCCAGGTACCTTCCAGGGAGGCTGAACACTCTGGCGGACGCTCTCAGTCGCTCCGGCAGGGTGCTTCAGTCCGAGTGGACAGTCACTCACGGGGCACTGCTTCGCCTTTGGACCCAAGTCCCAAAGCCTCTCGTCGACCTGTTTGCCACCAGGTTCTCGAAGAGGCTCCCGGTGTTCGTCTCGCCATTCCCGGACCCTCAGGCTTGGCGAGTGAACGCTCTGGACATTCCCTGGACGGGTCTGGAGGCGTACGCCTTTCCGCCTTTCCCATTACTCGGCCGAGTAATTCGAAAGGCGGAGCTGGAGGGGCCGGCCCTTCTACTTCTGGTCGCGCCCCTCTGGCCGTCGCAGGACTGGTTCCCAGACCTGCTTCGGCTCGCCCAAGGTCCTCCCATTCCTCTCTCTCTGCGAAGAGGGGAATTAGTGCAGCCCCGAACAGGCATTCCACACGAGGAGCCCAGTCTTCTGAAGCTTCACGTGTGGATGTTGTTCGGGACTCACTGAGGCGCTCTGGTGCGTCTTCTCCGACGCTGGACTTGGTGGGCAGCTCCCATAGGGCTTCCACCTCGTCCGTATACGCCTCGCACTGGAGGGCCTGGGCCTCCTGGTGTTCCGCTAAAGGGGTGGTTGCAGTGGCTCCTCGCTCTATGCAGGTCGCCAACCACCTCTCGTTTATGTTTTCGCAGGGTGCCTCTGTCTCCTCTATGAGGGTCCGGCGCTCTGCGATCTCTGCTACTCTCAAGCAGATCGGCCGATCTGTTCAAGTGGGGGGGGTGATCGCTGCTGTCATTAAGGGCGCTGCTCTCAAGGAGGTCCGGTCTCGTTTGCCCGCTCCTAAGTGGGACCTGTTCCTTGTTTTAGCGTTCTTGCGGTCCGCGGAATTTGAGCCTTTCAGCGAGTCGAGTCTCTACAATCTCACTCGCAAGACTCTTTTTCTGGTTCTTTTGGCTACGGCCCGACGGGGTAGCGAGGTCCACGCTCTGTCGGGTCTGCCAGGTGACATTTTGTTCGAGTCGGACGGCTCAGTATCTCTTCGTTTCCGTCCCGTCTTCCTGGCCAAGAATCAGGCTCCGGGGCAGGCCTCTCCGTTGGTTCGCGTCAAGGCCTTGACCAACGCGTTGGCTCCGGATGACCCTGATTCGGTCAACTGTCCAGTTAGGGCCTTACGTCTGTATTTGGCTCGGACTCAGCCGGTTCGTTCCTCCTCACAAAAGCTATTGTTTATCTCTCTTCTCACTTCAAGGGAGAAAGACGTTTCAAGAGTTACGTTGGCCCGGTGGGTGTCGTCCCTTATTCGGCAAGCCTACAGTTGGTGTCACACAAGTGGGGGGGGGGCTCAGCCTGCCTTTCCCCTGGTCTCGGCCAGAGCCCATGAGACTAGGGCGTGGTCTTCGTCTTTGGCCGTTCTTCGCTCGCAACGGCTTGACGAGGTGCTCTCGACGGCTTACTGGCGCTCAGAAGATATTTTCATTAATTACTATCTTCGAGACGTGGCTGCACTCAGACAGGATGGATCTCGCGGTCTACCTGCCCTTATAGCAGCCGGCCAGTTCCTGTCCAGAATGTGATGGTGAGTTTGATTTATTTCTTGCCCACCGCCATGTTGATGTTATCTGCTATATGTGATTCGGAGTAAGAATATGTAATTTAATGGAAAATTTCTAAAGTAAATTTTCATTTCATTAATATACTTACCCGAATCACATATCGAAGTCCCTCCCGCCTGCCCCGCTGTTTGTTTCGGTTTTTCTCTGAGCCGGAATGAAGTAGCCACGTGCGTGGGATGGGAAGTAGCTAATGGGAGGTAACTCCCAGGGGGTAGCTCACTACCATATGCTAGTTCCAGCTTTTTTGGTGTGGGGTTGCTTCCCTTTAATTACTTTAAAGATGGGTAGCGCTTTCAGTACCTTAGCATACCAGACGGTGTCAACTGCTATATGTGATTCGGGTAAGTATATTAATGAAATGAAAATTTACTTTAGAAATTTTCCATTTCTGTACATTGTACATTTAATGATATTTTCAAATTTGTGCTCAAATAGTACTTCTGTTGTAATAACTGTGTCAGCTATTGATACATAATGATATAGAGTGCAGATCGACAAACAACCCTTGTACATGCACTTAGATCTGAAACAATGAGAAAAAGAAACTTTTGTCTCTCAAACCATATACAGCTGAAAGGGTGCATTATTTTGAGTGCCTGAGCAGAGGTTAGGCCAGAATCAGCACATCATAAAACCTATGGATTGTTTTCCAAACCACATCGTCAGCCTGTATGTCACTCTTGACTGAATCAGAAATTCAATGGAGAGAGTCCGAGCTTACGTGGATGCCCATTTCATTGTAACAGACGATGTTTGGGAATAACAGGATTTTCAAGCATGCAAGAGTTGTTTCCCTCTGTAGTGAGTCAAACAATAACACATGGTCGACCAGTTAAAACCAGGAATCGTAGCAAATAACTAACTCTGCTGTGCATGTTATGTAGTGTCTGTTAGAAATTCACGTGACCTAATGCAAAACACGTCCCTGATCATCGAGGCAAGCGGTCATTGCGGCATCAAATTATAAATGTGTGTATTTTAGAAATGGGGTCCTATGGGGACACTTAGAATATAACATGCACAATCAGAGTCAGTTATTGGCTGCAACTGATGGTTTTAACTCGTGGACCACATGTTATTGTTTAACTAACGTTCTGGGGCGCAACTCTTCCACAATGCTTAAAAATCCTGGAAGAGTTATTTCCCGAATTCGTCTACTGAAAAATGTGTACCTATCAACTGCAATCTGTGAACAGAATGTCAGTGTTCCTATAACTAAATACTTTTTTTATTTATTTTTTTTATTTTTTTTACATTGCTCAATGTTGACTAAGTGTGACCAAAAGAATTTGGTTCACTGGACTGACTCCCAATCAACATGATCGGTCATTCCAAAATTGTACTGGTCAGTGGTTGATGACCAGACATTAGCCAAATCTCAACTTTAGTGGCAAGATTTTTTCTCTCATTTGAATCAATGTGCTGTTCATGTTTGAGTGTCTTGTATAAGTGATGGTAAATGTTTTTTAAATTGTCCAATTTTTCGAGTTTGTGTGGACACTTGCCTGTGCGTATGTGTGTGCAGACCTGTTTACCAGTACGATTTGGGCGTATTTTGTACGCCAAATTATTATCGGTATGCAAATACACGTCACACGCACAAAATACGCATAAGAAAAAGTCTAGAATACGTTTTCCGGTGTTGGTGTGCTGATTACGGGATGGTACAACTGATGCCTGTTTCGGTCGAAGGGAGATAACCATGACAGCGAGTCTTCAGCTGTGGAAACCTTGTTCAGTTGTTGGCACGTGCGATCGTCTGGACAATCGTGGCAAAATAAAGCGGTAAAATGTGTCAGTTTCGGATGACTGTACCAAGTCTAAACAGCAGAAGCAGCAGGTTTTCTTGAAGAAATATAAGAAAGAGCCAGGAATTGTGGAGTCTACTATGGGAAAAAGTCATGCGCACTGCAAGTATTGTAAATCAGATTTCTCCGTTGCCCATGCTGGGAAATATGACATCGAACGACACTGCATTTCCAAAACTCACCTGGACAAGGTTGCTGCAAAGAAATCCGCTGAACGCTGCCAAGGAATTATGAAGTTCATTCCCGCAAAGCAAATCCTGCCAGAAGAAAAGGCTGTAGTCCAAGCTGAAGCAAGGTTTTCTGAGATGATTGTAAAAATGAACTTGCCACTGTCCACCGCAGATGTTATTTCAGGAACTTCATCTTTTCATTATCAATCTGTTTGGAAGACACTGGTTATAATGCTATAAACTGACAGGTAAATAAAATTGTTTTATCCCTGTTGTATTGGAAGGAGTTAAATTCTGAAGGTGTTCACAAGACATGCTATTCTTACACAAACACGTTTGCACCCACATGTACATTTTCCCTAGCCCCTTTTCCATGGCTTTGCTTGCAAAGTACACCAACTTTTTGAAAAATACACTCAACTTTTTGGGAAAGTACTCTTGCCTCGGATTTAGGGTAAACAGGTCGGTGTGTGCCAAAACAGTTAATTTGTGTGGATGCACATCTAACAGGCTCTTCATGAACACCACTTAACATGCACATTTTCATTTATTACAGTCAAACAGAAATGTGAAATTCAAACAAGTGTAAGTTTACTTTCAATCTGAAATCATGGATTCGACACAGCAGCCACATATCTCCTATATCTCAATATTTTCTCAGTTGTATGGAATATCATTAATAACTGACATTAAAATACATTTAGAATGGTATTGCACTGTTTTAAAGACAATATCAACCCATGAATTGAAGTTATATTTGAAGCGGTGATTTTTCAAAAGTTTTTTCGTTTTTCTCAAAACAGCAAAAATTGAGATACGAGTTTGTGAATTACAGCGACGTAATATCATTTGGTATGTACTTCAAAACAAAACAAAACTAATGGCATTTCTGGCTGTCATAGCTTCAATTGTGACCAACACTTTATATCCTAACCAACAGCATAATTATTGTGACGATTTTACCAATTGGTCTAGGGTATAAACGTTCGGTTGAGATACACACAATCTCTTTCAGTGCTGACACTGCCCAAAGAATACACAACAGCGTTAATTTAGTTTGAACAATTTCGTTTATAAGTGGCTAACTATATATTGTTCAAAATGTACAACATCCTCTATTTATCACAGGTTAATTAATAACTAGATGCCCACAATGGGAGAACACAAGTCATTCTTCTTCAAAAGTTTCTGGTGAAAAAACACAGTTTCTAGAATATATGATGACGATGAGTTATAGTGTTAGACGCTTAGCTTGAGGTCGAAGAAATAATGAAGACAGGATGACGAACAGCAAATGTTGGGACGACGACGATCCAGTGACGAACAGGTCGACGTAGACAACAGGTACAGCAGGTTACACCAAGTGGTTATATATTCTTCATCGACGAACAGGTTAGCGAATTCAGTGTAGATATAGGTATACAAATAAAACAGCTGGTCCAATCCTCTGTGAAGAGAATTCAGTGTCTGCCTAGAATCTTTCGTACAGGACTTCTTCGGGTCTTGACGAACAGACTGGGACTGATCGTTGGTTTTACGTTACGACGATTGTTGTCTGTCGTCAAGCGATACCTAGGTTACATTGCTCTCGAATGGACGAGAATGTTAGTAATCATGAAGCAATTCTAAACATTGACATCGCTTCATGCCACTATCGCTGGTCTTAGCAATAATATTATGTTTATAAGAAATACTTTCCAAACCTTCGTGTTTCCTAGACAAGAGACAGGGTTACGAAAATTACGTCATCGACATTTACAGTGTGACGTCACTATGACGAATACAGTCTCGGCTTACTATCTAAAGAATCTTTGGAGATTCACTGTCTCGATTAGCTTATGCTTATGACGATTTACCGTCTCGGTTGACTATTTGAAGTTTTGAAGACTCGGCTGAATTACCGTGCTGACTGCCACACTAAAAATTCGTTACAATTATCCTCCTTGTCTTCATTTTCATTTCTTTATGGGAAATTCGGGTCGCTTCCTCCTAGTGGAAAGCTAGCAGCACTAAGAGTCGTGCTACCCAGGTGTGAGTGTGTGTTTAGGTGTAATCAGCCACCTGCACTAATGGCAGAACGGCCGAGGTTTTTTTACGTGCCATCGTGGTGACACAGGGGGTAACATGGATACCGTCTCCGAGTCAACACATAAAGTTGACCCATTCGGGCCATTGTCCGTCCCAGCTTGGCCTCCAAATGTTATAGAAGCGTTTCGTGCACTTGTGTGTGTTCAATATGTGCAGCTTTGAATGTAGTGCTGCCTTTCAAACAGGTTATCTGTAGAGGATTAAAGATTACACAATCATTTGGATCTTCTAACCCAAATCATTGAAAGAACAGAAACATCTTTATTGTCATTGCAAGTAACAAATATATATATATACATTTGAGGCACCGAGTAACAAACATAGTTTATCATCTTAAAGCTTCATGGAATTAGAGATCTACAACAGATGAAAATACAGCTAACCACAAAAATGGTAATGGTAACAAATACATTTTAAAAAGAGCACAAGCACAAAGAAAACAAGAGGCGAAGCCTTCAAGGCTCACGTAAGAAATAGACAAACAGTAACACAAACTCAATCACTCCGTCACACATACACACACACACACAGTAAGCATAGGTGACACTGTGCAAGAAAGAGAGACACTAGATCTAGATCTGTCTGTCTGCATGTAGCCTACTTACAGGGACAGGACTGCCAACTAGTCTCGGCCCGCTCAAAATAACAATGACCGAGACTTTCAATAATTCCTTCGCGTGACGTCTAACCCTCTTACGCCATAATGTGACGTCTTCAAATGACGAAATGTTAAAGTTTCTACCACAGACATACACACGCACGCACACACACACGCACGCACGCACGCACAGACAGACAAAGTTACGATCAAATAGGCTACACTTACGTGAGCCAATGAGCAACAGTCCAGCTGTTTGACATTAAAAAAAAGAAAACAAGCAACAAAACCAAAACTAAAAAAAAATAAATTTAAAA
The DNA here is from genome assembly GCF_037325665.1 of Littorina saxatilis. Lineage (NCBI taxonomy): Eukaryota > Metazoa > Mollusca > Gastropoda > Littorinimorpha > Littorinidae > Littorina > Littorina saxatilis. Next base: position 41,859,152 of record NC_090256.1, read on the forward strand.
ATGTAAAAAAAGAGAGAACACAAAACTAAAACAAGATATCACAAAATAGAAATACAAACCTACAACAAACATGGAGGTAAGATTACACAATGTCACAGATCAGTTTGATACTCTGAGAGACAGCCAGTAACAAATAAAATAAAATAAATAATCATACAAAATAAAATAAAAGTGTGATTTAACTTTCAGAAAAAAACACAGTAAATCTTAAAACACTGATTATCGTCACATGATTATCTGGTTTGCCGTCACATGAAATGGTATGTTCAGTGGTCTAATGTGGATTCATAGTGCATCTGGGTTGGATTTTTGAATGCTAATGATTTCTGTGTGCGCACACCGAAGGAACCATCGTAGTTTCTTTCGTAGCTGGAATGATCGCTGGAACGCGACACCAGTTCTCGTTGAGTGCGTCTTCGCTGGCGTCTGAAACACAATGTACAAATGTTTTACAAAACTGACGTGTCCCTGCCTAAAGCATACTTAGTAAGTCATTTTGGACAATGATATAAGTACACGTTAACTGCCCCCCCACAAAAAAAATTAAAAAACCCACACCATCAGCTGGGTAAAGGTTGTTTCAGTGAAAAGCGCATGCATGCTCAGATCATACAGCCTTCACATCCGTTGCTCTCACAGGTGCTCTGTGCTCTAACACAAAGGCGCCTTGTCATTAAACCCTAAAGTGCAGGACAGAGGAACCCCCTTTTAAACTCCCCAGCCTCCCTTTCAACATCCTGTTTTCTCAGATTTTCTGTTAGATTAACCCCCATTTTCTCAGATTTTCTGTTAGATTAACCCCCATTTTCTCAGATTTTCTGTTAGATTAACCCCCATTTTCTCAGATTTTCTGTTAAATTAACCCCCATTTGAAGACTCATTTTCAAGACCTGATTAGCTCAGATGTTTGAAGGTCATCAAAGAGGGGTTCCACTGTATTGTGAATATATATCTAGCTGTAACCATTGACCATTTATTCTGGACCGCCAACTAGCTCTCTCTCCGCTCTTTCTCTCTATTACGAGGTAGCGGCCTCTCGCATTTAGGAACCTACGCTTACAAGCCTTTCAGAAATCAGGGGGACGTGATATCCGGTGTCGATTGTGCATGGACGAAGTTGCCGAGGTAAGTTCTGAAAATGCTAAAATAAACTCAGCAAAAGTGCATATGGAACATGTTTTTCGATAAGTTTTGTTAAGTTTAGTTTGGAGTTTTGGAAAATCCAGTTCATTGTCACCTCCCATTGTCACAAATAACTGGAGCGTGCTTTCTTTTCACTGTCTTCAAATCGCTGGCCTTTCAAACCGGACGCGACGCGCCCCTGAAAGTCGAGAGTCGTAACCTCGAAGGGTCACGTGACGAGTTGGCGGTCCAGGCTATTTGGTCTATGCTGTAACTGACCTGCGAATAACGTAGACTGTGATGCCGATGATTGCCAGCACAACGATGACCGAGGCCAGGGAGGCTCCTATGATGGTGGTCTCTTCGTTGAAACGTGAGCTACGGTCGTTCCCACGGCCTTCAGTCGTCGTGGTGGACAGTGTTGTGCTTTGACATCCAGCCACTGGAAAACATACACACAGGTTTTGAGCAAGTGAGTTTTTCTTTAGGTTAGACTGTACCGGCTTTTCTCATCCCTTCAAAATGCTATGTAAAAAAAATTATTCTCAGATAACTAATTATTCGTCTTACATATTTAACAATGAAACACAAGATAAAAAGGGCTGAAATGAAAAATGCAAAGCATTATTTACACAGCCTTTGAAACTTGACTCTTTCAAACTGTATATAGTTACCAAAAATTCAGATTTTACGGTTCCCTAATGAACCTTATTTTTCCTCCCACCCTACAAATGTTTTGATTTGCAGACTACAGAAGGGAAGCTACAGCAACATCTCCGGAACACAACTGGCATGAGGTTTAGCCAATGAAAAGCCATTGTTTAAAAAAAAGCATTTAACTACTAACAAAAAATAAAAACTACATGAAAAAAGTCACCTTCCTTATTTTGGGGGACTTGTTAATATCAGAAACAAACATTTTTTGTGTAACCTTATCACGTTGTTACATTGTGAATGTACATGCACAGAGAAAACACAGAAGATATGACAGTGGGTTATTACCTGAGTTAGTTGACCAGGAGTCGTAGGAAGCCAAGGAACACACACGGCAGCTGTCCGTGGGGTCAGTTTCTCCGTTGTTGTAGCACTGACCGTCAATCAGGCATGTCAGACTCTGCACAATCATCACTTCTGTTAGTTACCTCACAAAATAGTTCTCTTTCTTCAAACACAGCCCTTTTCTCCTCTGCTTGTGTGGGAAATGATTATACTGATGAGACAAGGTGACGCAGTAGTTTACCTTTGTCACAGCTGCAGAAAGCAGCTATCAATAACTATAAGTGAGCTGCTTACATTAAGGTCTGACTCCTCAGTATACACTTGGTCACACACACTGATTTCCACTAAAATGCCTATTGGATGCATGTAAAGAAACAGAAAATCAGGTATTAGCACAACTCAGCCTGCACTGTTAGGCAAACAGGGAACCAAAGCTATTGAACTTAGAGAAACGGCTCAATGTTTGAGTATACAGCTCATTTCCACAAACAAATATCACAACAGCTTTTCTCCAACATTACGCAAACTCAAACACCTCTCACATACGCACACACAGACCAACACACACACACACACAGACCAACACACACACACACACATCAAAACACAGACACACACACATACAGACCCACACACACACACACACAGACCCACCCCCACACATACACACATACACACCCACCCACCCACACACACACAGACCCACCCCCACACATACACACCCACCCACACACACACACAGACCCACCCCCCACACATACACACCCACCCACCCACACACACACAGAGACCAACACACACAGAGACCAACACACACAGAGACCAACACACACACACACACATCAAAACACAGACACACACATACAGACCCACACACACACACCCACCCCCCACACATACGCACCCACCCACACACACACACACACACACAGACCAACACACACAACACACACACCAACACACACACACAGACCAACACACACACACACAGACCCACTCCCCACACAGACACACACCCACCCACCCACACACACAAAGATGACCAACCTTGGGTGTACAGGTTGGGGAGGAAGCGTCTAGCTGACAGTCGAAGCACTTGGGATTGTAGACGACGAACAGCGCCCCATGGAGGCTGGTGGACTGCTTGTCGTTGCTGACCTTAATGGCGTAACTCCTGGGTTCCGGCAAGGCGCACAGCACTTCGTACTGACTGCGATACGTTGCGGCTGACAACAGTGTAGCTCCTCGGCTGGTGATGCCAGTCTCACCCACCTATTGCATGTACATTTAGAATGATTTTTTCCCCCCAAAAGTGAGTATGATTGCCTGAATGGCGGGGTAAAAACAGCCTCCATGTAAAAGCCCACCCGTGTTTACCAGTGAAAAACCCCAGAGTATGATTGCCTAAATGATGGGGTGAAATCGGCCAAACATGTAAAAGCCCACTCGTGCCTATGAGTGTATGTGGGAGTTGCAGCCCATACAAGCAGAAGAAAACAAAATGGTTATCCACTGTTCGTGGAGGGGAAAAAAACTAAAGAGATGTGAACAAAGTATCCATTATCCATTCTTGCCTACAAAACATGGTGTTTACAATTTTTTCAGCTTTTATTTCTCTCTTTTATATTTCGTGTTCAAGTATCCTTGTTCATTCTTCTTTTCTTTTTTATTCATGGGGGGTTGGGAGTGGTGGTGCCTGGGAACAGGGGGTGTATGGGGGGTGGGGGGTGGGTACATTTGTCATACATGTCTTTTTTCTTCCAATTTCTGCCCAATTAAAACTGGAAGAAGGAGTACAGCGCAAACTAAGTCACAGAAACATACAATCCTTCATCGCTGTGCAGAACACCAGTACTATTTATTTATCAATTACACCTCTCATTTCCAAGCAAACGTCAAGGCTCTTATACTCATAATAATAATCATAATTGTAAGGCTTCTTTTTAAGCCTACTGTCTATATGATACTTACCGAGACAGTACTATTCTTGCACATTATCTATTATAGGCCGAAAAAATTGGACAAAACGCTGAGTGGGTACAATTATCTCCCATAACCATGCGCCACCGTGGATCCCAAGCACTGTCCGAGTGCTTCCCCCTTACAGGATGTAGGTGGCGCGTCCTCTTTCTTTATGAGCTGCAGACCCTCAAAAAGCCCATAACATATCAAGAGGGGAGGCGGGAGGGAAACTCTAATAGTACTGTCTCGGTAAGTATCATATAGACAGTAGGCTTAAAAAGAAGCCTTACAGTCAATATAACACTTACCTCGACAGTACTATTCTTGCACAGAATACCAGAGTGGTGTGAGGGTGATATGTAGAGTATTAAACTCCTTAATCACAAGAAGGGCAAAGCCCATACGACTCACATGCTTGACCTTGACCTTTACATGACCTTGACCTTCAGTCAAGGTCAAATAACTAAACCTAGCAATGACATCATACACTAAGAACTGCTTTACACATTTTTCCTACCAAAATACATGTGACCTTGACCCAAGGTCAAGGTCATCCAAGGTCATGCAACACAAAGCTGTTAATTCAAGACATAGGAAGTACAATGGTGCTTATTGGCTCTTTCTACCATGAGATATGGTCACTTTTAGTGGTTCACTACCTTATTTTGGTCACATTTCATAAGGGTCAAAGTGACCTTGACCTTGATCATATGTGACCAAATGTGTCTCATGATGAAAGCATAACATGTGCCCCACATAATTTTTAAGTTTGAAACAGTTATCTTCCATAGTTCAGGGTCAAGGTCACTTCAAAATATGTATACAATCCAACTTTGAAGAGCTCCTGTGACCTTGACCTTGAAGCAAGGTAAACCAAACTGGTATCAAAAGATGGGGCTTACTTTGCCCTATATATCATATATAGGTGAGGTATTCAATCTCAAAAACTTCAGAGAAAATGGGAAAAATGGGAAAAATAGCTGTTTTTTAGACAACATTTATGGCCCCTGCGACCTTGACCTTGAAGCAAGGTCAAGATGCTATGTATGTTTTTTGGGGCCTTGTCATCATACACCATCTTGCCAAATTTGGTACTGATAGACTGAATAGTGTCCAAGAAATATCCAACGTTAAAGTTTTCCGGACGTCCGGACGTCCGGACGGACGGACGGACGGACGACTCGGGTGAGTACATAGACTCACTTTTGCTTCGCATGTGAGTCAAAAATCACTTAAATCCAAGGATTAAGATACCCAGGCAATTTTCGAACAGTACTACCGTAAAAGAAAATATACCCAAGAAACATACCTTAGACTGACGTGACCATGCTGGCAACCACTGCTGTGTGGTGAACTCAATGTCAAAGTCCAGGCCACTCAAAGCTTGAATACCACTGAGTCTACGGCAAGTGGCTAAAGCGATGAGGAACAATTAGTCTTAAAAATCAGCAACTTGATACTGATGCCTGGCAGGGGTTCAAACTCATTGCTACGCAGGAGTTTGAGGACCAGGAAGACATCCCCCTTGGGAAATGAAACCCGAGGTTTAGACACCGCTGCATTGCTACTACCCGAAAGGACATTAGCGATGAGGGAGGACCTGATCAAGTGTTCAGGTCTGCGACCAGTAGCGGCCGTAATCGTGGAAGTGATGGCAGATTTGTATCCAAGAAGAGTCTTAGAAGGAAGACTCTTCTTTTGATACACTTCCACCAGGAAGTTGGCCAAGTCCTGTGTTGAGGGATAAAGCGGCTTTATCCCCTTGGACAAGGCGAAGGTGGCCCAAGCTCTCCAGCGTAAGTCGTAGAGCTGATTAGTTGATCGCCTCTTAGCGTTCAAGGAAAACTCTACTGAACTCTTGTGCAATCCTAGTGCAAGCAGTTTGGAGCGCACAAGAGCCATGCGGTCAAGCACAGACTCTCTGGACGTGGATGAGGGAGGCATGATCGAGGCTGGAGCAGACTTCCCCCGTCCAAATCCAGAGGTAGAGGGTCTACGTGGGTGAGACCGCGAAGATCTGGAAACCACGGAGCTGTTGGCCAGTAAGGCGCGACCAAAATCAGTCTTGGTCGTTCCTGCAGATATTTTGCCAGCACCCTCGGAATCAGAGATGTCGGGGGATAGGCGTAAGCATCGAGGAGCCTCCACAAGAGAGTGAATGCGTCCAAGTGGAACGCATTCGTGTCTCGAAAGGGGCTGACGTACCTGGGAAGCCGAGCGCTGAATCGAGTTGCGAACAGATCGATCAGAGGACGGTCCCACCTTGCCCACAGACGCTGTAGAACGTTGTGAGCGATGGTCCATTCTGTGGAGAGAACCTGATAGCCCCGACTGAGAATGTCGGCCAGGGCGTTCAGTTTCCCCGGAACGAACTGGACTGACATCCGGACCTGATTGGTCTGGCACCAGAGCAGAATCTCCTCCGCCAACAGGGAGAGGGACCGAGAATTGGTGCCCCCCTGGTGGCGAAGGTAAGCTAAGCATGTGGTGTTGTTGTCCCCGTTGAAAATCAGAGGGGCCAAGGACAGGACGAATGGGAGGGCCCGAAACTCGAACACTGTGCCCTCCCAAACGAACCGGAGCAGATGTCGGTACCCCGGGGCCACCAGGATGTGGAAGTAAGCATCCTGGAGGTCCCAGACATGGCCCAATCGTTTGGCCGGATGGCCAACCGGACCGACGAAGGGGTTTCCATCTTGAACTTGCACCTGTGAAGGTACAAGTTCAAGGTGGAGAGGTCCAACACCGGCCTGAACCGGCCGTCCTTTTTGGGGACGGTGAACAGGCGGGAGCAGAACCCCGGAGAAGGCTGAGAAAGGGGGTAGACCGCCTTCTCGACCAACAAGTTCACCTCGTCCTGAAGAGCCTGCCATCTGGCAGGGTCTCGAGGAGGGGGGAACGTCAATGGTAGAGCGGACAATGGAGGTTGTGACGACAGCGGTAGAGAAAACCCCGACTCCACCACCCTCAAGATAAACTGGTTGGAGACCAGTCTGCCCCACATGTCGCGGGCCCGAAAAAGGGAACCGACGGACGAAAGAGGGGCAACTTGAGGGGGCGTCAACGTAGGGCCGGGACTCACTGAAAATTCTGCTGGCGGGCAGGCGCAGGCTTGCGACCACCCCCCCTGGTGGTGCTGCTTCCCCTTACCTGTCTGAGCACCCTTCGTCTTGATTGGGAACGCGACAGGCGCCTAAGAGGAGGAAGAAGGAGGCAGTGAAACTGGCTTCTTCTTCTTCTTCTGAGGCTGGGAGCTGGAGGTGACTGTAGCACTTCTCTTACTCCCCGCCGCCGTCGCCGAAGCAGCGAGGCCAACCATCAGAGAATCAGTGTTCCTCTGGCGTGTGGACTCCACCACAGAACGAACAGTGTCCGGATGAAAGAGGGAAGAAGGCTGAGGAAACGTGTTCCTCAGACTCTTCCTCATATCCGGAGGCACTATAGAAGTAACCAGAAAATGATCACGGAACAGGGCCAATAAAGTGGACCCGTGTTCCAATGGCCAATTCTGCCACAGACGTCACGCACGATCGCACGGCATGCAAAGCCCGATCCACTCGAACCGTGTCAAGGACCCGAGTGGAATCGGACTCTGCCCGATCGGGAGGGTCCAACAGTGTGGACAGCGTGCTCATCCTTGTTAAGGCCTGTGATTGGGCCTCGACTGTGGAAGAAACGGTGGCCTCAAGATTGTGGAACGAAGCAGAGCTCAGTTCCACCTTCTTGACCGAAGGCACCTCCCCAACGAACACATCACCGTCAGCCCCACCCTAAACACTCGAAGTCTGGAAAGGGAGAGTTCGAGAGTCAAAGGGAAAAGGGAGGGACGAAACAGATTGGACACGAGGAAACAGTGGAGGTGCGCCTCCCGAAGGAAAGCACGGCACTGAACCCGCGTCCTCCCGAGGAACATAGGTCGCGTTTGCACGTGAATCTGTACTCCTCAGGCGATGTGCTGCCGCTTCCACCGTGGCACTAAGACTAGGGTGGAACGCGAATTGCCGGCGGCCGGATCGTTCATAAAACGAGCCGCCGGCAGACGCGGCGTGTGCCTCCCGCGCCCGGGCCGAAGCGGACTCAAAGGACGAGAGGGCGTCGGAGGGAAGGACGTCCTGAAACTGTTCAAACGTCCTTCTAGCTGTGCGAGGGCGAGCCTCCTGCCTCTCGTCCTCAGACCCCGGGTCCACGTCCTGTGTGTCAACACTAGACGACAGACGCTTAAGAGAGGCATCCGTGGCGTCAAGACGCCGCGTGATGTCTGTCATGTACTGTTGGAAAGTACGAAGCATAGCTTCGGAAGTTCCATCAGAAACCGGCAAGGGTAGAGGATCAGTGTTAACCTCAGGGCGACCCTGATCCTCCTCCCTATCGTCCTCCGACTCACTCTCCTCTTCACTTCCCGACAACTCCTCAAAGCAGGAGTGTAGGGAGCTTGAGGGGGAAGAGCCGAAAGCGATGAAACAGGCTGTGAAGAAACGCCCACAGAAGCAAGAGGCCGCGAAGACCCCTGCCCCAAAGACGAAACGTCTCCAGCAGCCGAAGGGGGAGAAAAACAAAAACCCTGCGACTGTTGGGTCAGCCCAGCCAACGAACCCCCGCCATTTATAGACTGAACAGGAACCCATCGGGTCTGATCAGAAAAGAAATGGTCCGGTCCGGTCGGGGGTGCCGATCCGGTCCGGTAGGGTGTTCCGGTCCGGGGTTCCGGTCCGGTCCCGTACCATCCGGAGGTCCCGTTCGGCACCGAACCATCCGTACCCACAGAAGTGTTCGGGTGGTTCGGTCCGGACGTGGACATACCGTACCATCCGGACCCGTAGGTCCGGTGGTCCGGTATGGTCCGGTTCGGTGCCAGACCATCCAGACCAACAGAGGTGGTCGGGTGGTCCGGCACCGGACCATCCGGACCCGTAGGTCCGGTACCATCCGGAGGTCCTGTTCGGCACCGAACCATCCGTACGCACAGAAGTGTTCGGGTGGTTCGGTCCGGGCGTGGACATACCGTACCATCCGGACCCGTAAGTCCGGTGGTCCGGTTCGGTGCCGGACCATCCGGACCAACAGAGGTGGTCGGGTGGTCCGATCCAGTCCGGTAGGGTGGTCCGGTGTTCCGGTCCGGTGGTCCGGTCCGGTCCCGTACCATCCGGAGGTCCCGTTCGGCACCGAACCATCCGTACCCACAGAAGTGTTCGGGTGGTTCGGTCCGTACGTGGACATACCGCACCATCGGGACCCGTAAGTCCAGTATGGTCCGGTTCGGTTCGAGACCATCCGGACCAACAGAGGTGGTCGGGTGGTCCGGACCGGACCACCGGTCCGGCACCGGACCATCCGGACCCGTAGGTCCGGTCCGGTCCCGTACCATCCGGAGGTCCCGTTCGACACCGAACCATCCGTACCCACAGAAGTGTTCGGGTGGTTTGGTCCGGACGTAGACATACCGTACCATCCGGACCCGTAGGTCCGGTGGTCCGGTTCGGTGCCAGACCATCCGGACCAACAGAGGTGGTCGGGTGGTCCGGACCGATCCGGTAGGGTGGTCCGGTGTTCCGGTCCGGTGGTCCGGTCCGGTCCCGTACCATCCGGAGGTCCCGTACGGCACCGAACCATCCGTACCCACAGAAGTGTTCGGGTGGTTCGGTCCGGACATGGACATACCGTACCATCCGGACCCGTAGGTCCGGTGGTCCGGTTCGGTGACAGACCATCCGGACCAACAGAGGTGGTCGGGTGGTCCGGTTCGGACCGGACCACTGGTCCGGTACCGGACCATCCGAACCCATAGGTTCGGTCCGGTCCCGTACCATCCGGAGGTCCCGTTCGGCACCGAACCATCCGTACCCACAGAAGTGTTCGGGTGGCTCGGTCCGACGTGGACATACCGTACCATCCGGACCCGTAGGTCCGGTGGACCGGCATGGTACGGTTCGGTGCCAGACCACCCGGACCAACAGAGGTGGTCGAGTGGTCCGGTCCCGACCGGACCACTGGTCCGGTACCGTACCATCCGGACCCGTAGGTCCGGCAAGGGCCAGAGGTACTGTCCCGTACCATGGGTCCCGTCCGGACCAAACCCGGAGGTCAAGTCCAGTCGGGACCCGTGGGTCCGGTTCGATCCCGACCCGTAAGCCTGGAACGTTCCGGACCCTTGGTCCGGACCATCCGTCACCCGAACACCAGACGCTAAGGAATGGCGTGGGGTCAAGACGGTCCGGTCGGAGGTGTCGGTCTGAGCAACAGAAACAATGTTCCCGTCGCCCTGACCATTCGACAGAAGTACCACGTTCTGTCGAACACCTCCACGTCCAGTAACTAGTCGGCCGGAGCGTTTCAAGAGGGACAGCCACCAGTCACACGGACGTCAGAGGGAACCGTAGTAGCAGTGGTCGTAGGCACGAAGCCTGAAACCCCTGCCCCCACAGGACCGCCCTGAACGGGGTCACTTCGCATCCCAACCCCAGCGGGGAGGGAATTCAGAGACCCCGTCATCTCCTCCGATCTCCCCCCCAGGAGGCCGAAACTACTGTCGAAACAGCAGCAGACGACCCAGCGAGGGAATTCAGAGGAGGACCCGTGTCCCTCCTGGCTTCCACAGCGGTGGAAGTCGAGGAGGGCACAGGAGAGGCACCGGAAAAGGAAGATTTTAATGCCAACTGCACCCGGTGTTCCCAGGCGGTCACCCATCCAAGTACTAACCGGGCCCGACGTTGCTTAACTACGGTGATCTGACGAGAACCGGTGCTTACAACGTGGCATGGCCGTTGGCTGTCAAAACCTGAGTCTCTCCAGTAGCCCCTAGATCGGATTCACCAACCCCCAAAGAGGGTTGGGAATCGACCTGCCCCCGGATTCGAGCCAGGGAGGAGAAGAAAACCTTCCCCCCAGGCTTGAAACCGGGAGGAGCTGATCAAGCCCAGCCTGTTTGAGCAAGCTCGCATTGAGCTTGCTCAAACAGGCTTTCTTCGCCCTCCCTCGCCGCAAACGCAAAGCGTTTGGGGAGGGAGAGTCGGAGCGCCGAAAGGTCCCCTTCTCCGTGCGCAAAACATGACGCTGGACGCCCGGAGAAGGGTTGCCCCCGGCAGATTCTGGTTCCGTAGAACCAGAGCCCAAAACAGGACGAGACATCCTACCTCGCCCTGTACGTACCCTTAAAGACCGAGAATTAACAAAATTCAAAGAAAATTTAGGTCAATACTCAAGTGAATGCGGCGAAACGAGAAGCAGACGACCGGTCATCACGAAGTAGGACGGGAGGCACGCCGAGTCCGCCACACAAAAACGGAGGCACAAGTTGAAGGAAACACAACGTAGCCTCAAGCCAGAAGTGGAATAACACACAATAATCCAACAGGTGATAGTCCACACAGAAAAGAAGCCTCTTAGTCCAAAATAATCCGGGAGCGTAGCAGAAACACAGCCGGTCTGACACGCGCGAAAAAAGAAAGAGGACGCGCCACCTACATCCTGTAAGGGGGAAGCACTCGGACAGTGCTTGGGATCCACGGTGGCGCATGGTTATGGGAGATAATTGTACCCACTCAGCGTTTTGTCCAATTTTTTCGGCCTATAATAGATAATGTGCAAGAATAGTACTGTCGAGGTAAGTGTTATATTGACAATATATAACTTTCTATAGTGCGAGTCCCATTAATTTGCGCCAAGAACGTTACAATTGAAATGTATAACAAACAAAAATCCACAATCAAAAGCAAACCATAAACTGAGAAAACCCAAAGCAAACTGGGCTTAAATGACAATGGTGAAACAAACACACACAAACCCACACCCAAACTTGCAGACATGCTTGCATGCTCACATAAACACACGCACACACACACACACACGTAAACACACACACGCACACATTTGTACGCATGGATGCATGCTTGCACACACGCAGGCACATACACACACATTTGAACACATGCATACATGCATGCACACACATGCATGATAAAACACACACACAGACACACATAAAAGCACACACACACACATTTGTACGTATGGATGCATGAATGCATCTCGCATACGCAGACATACACACACCGTTTCTTTACGCATGCATGCATGTACACACACGCGCAGACACACACACACACCCAAACACACACCACACACACACATCACACACACACACACACACACACACACACACCAGAGTGACAACACACCTCAATGGGAGTCAGATGGCAGGATAGCTCGCCCACGTTCTCCATGAAGTGTTCGCCGCGCACAAAGGTGCGGTTACAGGCGGCGACGTCGGACTGACAAAGAGCGTGGCTTGCCTGGGAAGCCACAGTGGGGGCGAGCGACACCTTGAAGGAACAGTCCGTCCCGCCGTATCCACGGATACAGTCACACGTGCCTGCCATCAAACACACCATGCTTGTCACCACCATCAATATGATCAACATAATAAGAACAATAACAATGCTTGTGAGGCTCTGGGTTGTCCACAACCAAAGAAGCACAGATAAGGTTAAAGGAAATAGCATGACCGGATGCTGATTTAATTTTCAGTATTTTTACATTTTTACCGGTTATACATGTACCAGAATTTACTGGTCAACACAATCTCTGGAGAGGATAGGTCAGGCTGAGCTAGACCGGGTTGTCCAAAGCCTTCCTATAACTAAAGGCCATGCTTAACAGAAAAACTAAAGACCAGGCTCAACAGAAAAACAAAAGGCCATGCTCAACAGAAAAACAACAGACCATGCTCAACAGGAAAATAAACGGCCATAGGCAAAGCTCAACAGGGAAAAAAGGCCATGCTCAACAGAAAACAAAAAGCCATGCTCAACAAAAAAGAAAAAGCCATGCTCACCATCATTGCAGCTTCCAAAGCCGCTGCACTGGTTGGGGCAGAGCGACTGGAGGATGGTGGCTAGTGTTGGGGTGACGCTGGCTGACGTAGGGTTGGGATCCTGCCACAAGCTGGAGTTGACGGCGATGTCTGTGCCGCATCTCTCCTGTATCGTCTGCACCGCCGCGTCCACCCACGCCAGGTCGTCCATCAACTGTGCAGAGATCAGGAACTGTGTTATTAAGCTACTCACAAAAAGTTAAGGATCACTTGCACACAAATTCATAACTTTCCAAATAAGAAAGCCAATGCTTTGGTATTTGGCAAACGTTAAATTCAATGCTTTAGTGATAACGATACAACATTTCCTTCAATTTCGAGCAATCGTTTGGTCTGTACATTTTATCAAAGTGTGTACGTATCGAAATTTAATTTCACAAAGTCGTTGAAATCACAAGACATGGCATTCAGATGCTCCCAAAAGTTCAGTAATGCGTGTAACCGCCCTGGCTGTTCTGGCACTCGACGCAGCGAGTCCTCATAGAGTTGACCAAGGTGGTGAAGATCCTCTGTGGAAGCGCCTTCCACTCAGCCTGCAGCATCTGGTAGAGGTGCTGGACATCCCTGGGAGGGGGGTGGTTGCTCCTCACTTTGCGATCCAACTCATCCCAGAGGTTCTCAATCGGGTTGAGATCGGGACTGCATGCTGGCCACTCCATTCTGTTGACTCCAGACTGCTGCAGGAAGTCATTGACCACCCTTGCCCTGTGGGGGCGAGCGTTGTCATCCTGATAGACAGCCTGCGGTCCCATCTGCTGCAGTGTAGGCACAGCCAGCTGTCGAAGGATCTCATCCTGGTATCGGAGGCCAGTCATGTTACCCTGTACATGAAACAAGGGTGTTCTGTGGTGAAGGCTGAAGGCCCCCCAGACCATTACAGAACCTCCACCAAAGGCGGCCACCTTTTCTTGGACAGTGGCGTCAATGTAGCGTTCCCCTTGGCGCCTCCAGACCCTCAGTCGGTCGTTGTTGTGGTTCAGGCTGAAGCGTGATTCATCACTGAACAGCACCTGGGACCATTGCTGGCGTGTCCACCTCACGTGATGTCTGCAGAAGGCGCGGTGTGCTGCCCTATGGGCTGGAGTTAAGCGTGGCCGTACAGCTGGGCAACGAGAACGGAGGTTAAACCCATGAAGGCGATTCCGTATGGTCTGCTGGCTGATGTTGGTGTTAGTTGCCACCCTCAGCTGCCTTCGAATAATGCTGGAAGAGGCTGTTCTTGTTTGCAAGGCTAGTCGTTCAATGAGACGATCTTCACGTGGAGTTGTCTTCTTTGGTCGCCCAGGTCTGCGTCTTTCCTGGACCCTCCCAGTGGCTGTGAAACGTTGAATCAGTCTGACAATGACCGAGATGGACACGTGAAGTCGCCTGGCCACTTCTCGCTTGGGGACACCATCTTGGAACCATGCAACAGCTCGTCCCTTCTCAAACTCGTTCAATTTTCGTCATGGAGGCATTGTCAGATAGTGCCTAATACTGGTGGTATGTCTTCTCAAAAAGCCAAGCAAGTGACAGCATCTCACACATAGACAGCAGTGCTTGCATGTGCATAATGGTTTTTCCATGTGGCTTGTGCAATGTGTTCAGGCTGAACAGTCCAAAACAAGGTCCTTTTTCGCAAGTTTCCGCTTTTTCTTTTGCTACCAAGCTCAGTAGTAGAGAATCCCGTGCAATTTTTCCACTAACACAACATCGCCCACTTACAGCTGAACAAGAATTCATAACAATTTGGTTTGACTGAGAAATAAATAACAGTAGCGAACTGATTTTATTGAGCACCTGTTTTCTCATAGTGATCCTTAACTTTTTGTGATTTTATTGAGCACCTGTTTTCTCATAGTGATCCTTAACTTTTTGTGAGTAGTGTATATCTGTGTGTGTGTGTGTGTGTGTGTGTGTGTGTGTGTGTAGGGGGTGTGTGTTTGTGTATAGGGGGTGGGGGGTTGCGTATGTGTGTTTATGTGTATTAATGTGTGTGTGTACGCACGTTTGTGGGTGTGTGCATGCCTGCATGTGTGTGTGCATGCCTATGTGCTTGTATGTGTGTGTGTGTGTGTGTGTGTGTGTGTGTGTGTGTGTGTGTGCATGCCTGTGTGTGTGTGTACGGGGTGTGTGTTTGTGTATAGGGGGTTGTGCATGTGTTTATGTGTATTAATGTGTGTGTGTACGCACGTTCGTGGGTGTGTGCATGCCGGCATGTGTGTGTGTGTGCATGCATATGTGTGTGTGTGTGTGTGCATGCCTATGTGCTTGTATGTGTGTGTGTGTGTGTGTGTGTGTGTGTGTGTGTACGCCTGTGTGCTTGTGTGTGTGTGTGTGTGCGTGTGCATGCCTGCATGTGTGTGTGTGTGTGTGTGTGTGTGTGTGTGTGTGTGTGCATGCCTCTGTGTATGTGTGTGTGTGTGCATGCCTCTGTGTATGTGTGTGTGTGTGTGTGTGTGTGTCACAGTGTGTGTGTGTGTGTGTGTGTGTGTTGTGTGTGTGTGTGTGTGTGTGTGTGTGTGTGTGTGTGTGTGTGTGTGTGTGTGTGTGTGTGTGTGTGTGTGCATGCCTGTATGCAAAGAGAAGGTGTGAGCATCAACACTGACCTGTATGTCCCTGACACAGCTGTTGATTTCAGTGGTGAAGTTGTCGGCAGAGAATTGAGAGCAGGTGCTGTACACAGGAGAGGTAACGATGGCATTCTCGCAGCGCTGTCTGGCTTGGCCCTCAGTGATTCCCTTTGCTGTAGGCCAGGTGGCGTTCTGAAAGTCACACCGTGTCAATCAACAAAACAGGCCATGCATGTCAACGTCTGGACATTCTGTTACTATTAAGAACAAGAACAAGAACAAGAATGTATCCGCCATATGTAGCATAAAATCCATTGGTACATGCATTTGTCCTGGTGATTTTGAGTGAATCTTTGTTGTTGATGTTTGATAAGTTTCAAAGCGCTATAGGTTTAACTCCTTGTCTCCCAAGTACGGATATATCTGTACCCACTCATATGGCTCTATCTGACCAGGTACGGATATATCCGCTCAGACTGTTAGCTTCAGTCACTTCCTGTAACGTCGATCTAACGCCTGCATTCCAGTGAGTTGATACACAGTTCTACACAGTTACTACAATTCTGAGTGACCTGCTGCAGCACAGCTAGTCTCGGCTAAAAAACCACCTTAGTCAACATAGGTGGGGTAGAAAGTGTTAAAACCTATATAATCAAACCTTGTGAAACCTTGTGTGTATGAAGACATGGGTGGTTTCTGTGTGTGCATATACCTGTATTCTGCCTGCATCTACAGGGGATTTCAGACAAAAACGTTATAGCCATCCAGTAAAATAAACATCAGGTGCTAGGACTGAAAGTTGTACACTTTCAAATGATCACACTCAAGTCAGGAGCAGAGAAAGGCTGACTCACGGCAGGATCAGTGAAGTTGGGGTCGAAAGTGAAGACCTCTCTAGTGTTGGAGGTGGTCTGACGTCTGCGTCGAGCGGTGTTGGTTTGGGTCTGCTGTGTCTGCTGCAAGCCTTGGTTCAGCTGGTAGTCTTCAACCAGCGTCTGTGTGATGTCCGTACCTGAACAACCAAGTCACACTCATGGCTTTTGTCTAGACAACCAGCACACTTGAATGTGATAGAATACAGTGGAACCTCCCCTTTAAGATCCTCTAATTCAAGATGTACCCAAGATGTACCCCTTATGTACCCCAATTGTTGGAGGTCTTAAAGTGGGTTTTTTCTGTACTGCAAGGTAATAGCATCCTAATAAAGCCGCAAGCAAAATAAAAGTCACTATTATTTCCCATCTGCCGACACTGCCATGTGCACTTTGAGAATAGTCACCACAGTCGCATCTGCCCCAGTCACCACCTCTCAATAACGACCACCTGCCCAATCAGCCCACTTCAAAGAATCTGACGATTTTGTTTCATACAATTCACCTTACCAAAGCGACCACATGTCAATAACGACCACTTTTGGGCAGTCCTTGGGGTGATCGTTATCGACTGTATTTATCAATGACCGATGAAACGGACTACATATACTGCAAATGTCCTTTAACTTTTGTCCTCTTTGGTAGATCAACCCATTACACATCAAAGGCAATGCATATAGCATTATTTTCACAATGGTTAAAACTGAATGTTTGTCCTCCTGTTAGACTCTGTGCTGTGCTATGATAAGACTGACCCACACACAAACAGCTTACCTGCGAAGGAGACGCCGCACTCGGCCACAAAGCCGAAGTCAGCACAGACCGGGGCGGTGTTTCGCTGACAGCTGCAGTAGGTGTCGGTGAAGCTGCTGGTGGCCCTGCCTTGGAAGCCGCCGAACAGTGAGTCGCTCTCTGCCACACTGCAAACAGAGCCAGTCAATTTCACAATGCTATACAGGAAACTGCAGTAAAATTTCATGTAACACTACACAGGCAAGTCACGGCATTATGAGAGGATTAAAAGCTGACAAGAACATGCTAGATAAGTTCCCAGACAACTTCAAGCAATTTGCATACCTCTGTACAGCAATACGGGACATGTACAGCTACTACCTTGAGAAGAGCACGAGTGTAAAAAAATGTACTGGGCTTTCTACCCGGTAAATACACTATTTTCTGTGCGTATACTTTACTGGCTAGATACAGTCCATCATCTTCTCTTCAAAAGAGAAACGACTTGTGAGGCAAAGATAAGAAAACTCTGTTGAACACTTCCTGGACAACCCGAAGTGTTTAGAAAATTCCCTTTGTTGTTTTAATTTATACAAATTTACAAGCAAGAATGTAAGGAAGACTCACGCCCAAGTGCCGGTGAAGTCGTTCGGATCTTTGTCAGGATTAAGGGTGAACACCTGTCCAAACCTTGAAGTCAGATCATTGGATGAATCGCCGTCATACGTTCCACACAGACCTGCACCAAAACATTTTTTTTACAAGACACTGTGAGCCAGGCAATAACTATTCAGTACAGAATTCTAGCCTTCAGCAGACTAAAAGCCTGTGGCAATTTGCAACGGAACAAGGCACCAAACTTTCTACTTCCTGTGTCAATGTGTGCTTGCGACAAACATACGTCAACACAGACAGAGACATATCGACAAACAGACAAGATGTTCACACAGACAGACAGACCACACACACACACATACGCACACATGTACGCACACACACACACACACACACACACACAAACACACACACACACAAACACACACATACACACACACACACATACATACACACATACATACACACACACACACACATACACACACAGAACTACAATGTGTGCACTGACCTTGAGTCTGACCGAAGTCGAGAGCGGACGGTCTGATCTCCAAGTGAACCATACCCGAGTCACCTGTATCAATATCTGAGTAATCGCCTGTGACAATAACTACTGTCCCAGTGGGAAGGAACACCTGTAAACACAAAGACACCAAAATGAATGAATCACCCCTTCTCGCTAGAGTTCATAGTAATGTTCAATACATGTAGCAAAAACACAGAGACAGAAACAGAGACATACAGACAGACAGACAAACAGAAACACAGACAGACACACACGCACACAGACAGACAGACAAACAGACAGACAGACACAGACAAACACACACACACAAACACGCACAGACAAAAACACACCCACACACAAAGACACACACACCCACACACAGAGACACAGACACACACACAGACACACACACAGAGACACACACACAGAGACACAGACACACACACACCCACACACAGAGACAGACACACCCACACACACAGACCCACACACACAGACACAGAGACACAGACACACAGCTGACCTTGATCTTGTTGCCCTCCTCCTCCTGGTAGACCTTGGTGTGAGCGGTCAGCTGGCCGCCCGCTAGGAACACCTTGGTTGACATGGGAGACCCGCACCGGCTCACCCGGATCACGTCGTCGCCTGAACGTATGCCGAAGCCACACGCTGACGCCCCGTTGCCCGTCGTGAAGAAGTAGCCCTCCACCTGTACACAGAGAAGATGCGTTACGTAAATCAAACAAACAAAAATCTCAGTGAGGGCTATACAATAATTAAGTTTACATGTTGCAGTTATGAAAAGATGGCCTTTTAAACCCTGGGATGTTCATTTCATCAGTGAATAAAATACCAAAAGGAGGGTTTAGAGAAGAGAAGAAGGGTAACATCACATAAACAGACATCTCAGTGAGGGCTATATAAAACAATAAGTTTACACTTTGCAGTTATGAAAAGATGTCTTTTTCAACCCTGGAATGTTCATTTTAAAGGTGAAGAAATCCCTAATAAATGCTCCAAAGGGCAAGGTAGTGCAGTGGTGCAAAAGAAATTGCTAATGAATTTTTCTTGTGAGCTACACACACAAAAAGTCTTCCTTTACCTCAAGGTCCAGCTCTTTGTGTTTGTAGACAAGGAATCGTCCTGGACGCATCACGTCGTATGTCCTGCAAACATACAGCAATAACATCAACACCTAAAGTCAATTGCTACATTTCTATTCTCATTATTCTAACTGATATAGCAAGACAACCGTGATATAAAATACTGTTGTATATTATTTTATTTTGTAAAAGGAAACATTAAACTCTTTTTCCAGAATGAGGTACAGATAAGAGATTGTAATAATCTTTCTTTTGGGGAGAGGTGCGGGCAATGGGCACATATTACACTGGGATCACGCAGACAGACAGTCGGACGGACACACAGACACATGTTCTGTCGTATGCATTTAGAGCGCTTACTTCCCTTTGTTATCAGATCTTTATATAGCGCTCTGTTCATTTGTTTAAGTCATTGTCTCCCAGGTACGGATATATCCGTACCCACTCATATTGCTCTATCTGACCTGGTACGGATATATCCATACACACAGTCACTTCAGTCGCTTCCTGTAATGTCGATCTAACGCCTGCATTCCAGCGTGTTGATACACAGTTTCTACACAGTTACTACAATTCTGAGTGACCTGCTGCAGCACAGCTGGTCTCGGCTAAAAAAAAGTTGGTCAACATAGGTGGGGTACAAAGTGTTAAGATTATTAAAGACAAGAAATAACTAATTGAGAGAGCACTTACAATCCATCAAAGGTGACAACATGAGGATCAGCATACACCCGGCAGGAGCTCACCGTCTCCATGGACCCTTCAACAGTCAACTGAAAAAAAGAAACATTGATTTTAAATGACTTTATGCAGTGATATTTCAAGTCCAACATGCTAAATATCTGAGCCTCCATAAAGAGTTAGATTCACTGCTTCGATCCAAGCCTTCTTGGAGTTCCTCATAATCTTCAAGCCTGAAGTCACCATTTCAGACTTGTTTCAACTTGTTACTTTGTTTTGTTATTGTTAACTGTGAGCCATTTGTGTTGGTGGGTTTCCCGAATGTGACTTTAGTGTCATATACATTAAGTTTACAGTAAAATCACCATTTTAACACCGCCAATCATAAGACCACCCCCCCAATTTTTTTAAGACCTGATTTTCTCAGATGTTTGGAGTTCCACTGTATTTAGTGTCTACACAAATCTGTCGACGGCGGGACCGCACTCACAGTGATGACGTCGAGGAGTTCGGTGTTGACCCGCTGCTGACCCACCACGTCCACCTGCCGGACGTCCACCGTCACGTTGACCGCGCTGCGTACGATGTTGTCCACCGACGGCCTCAACATCACCTGCTGTGATGACACCGACGACAGGTGAGTACCGCACACATCGCCAGCATCGCTGGTGGGGGTGGTGAGGGATCGTACCGACAGCGCCTCAATGGGGTCGCCGCCGATACACTTCCAGGGCGTCTCCTGGCTGGTCTGGACCTCCACGAGAACCACGCAGGTCTGGCCGTACATCAGCGCGCAGTAGAACTCGGGCGTCACCTGGTTCTTGAAGCTGACCGTCAGGCTGGTCTCTGTTGCCGCTTGCAGCACCGACTGTGTCGGCCGTGTCACCTGGAGCACAAGAGAAAGATTAAAACATAAGATTCTAAACTGTGGGGAACTGTGGAAGACCTGTGCCGAACTTGCCAGTTTATCTTATGTATGTGGTTGTTGTTTGTGAAATGTAAGCTAATAATGCTTGTATGTTATTTCTTACGAGGAAACTTTTTATATGTAAAATGTTGAATTTTAAAGTCCAATGTTTTTGGTAAAGCGCCATGAGACTGTTATCTGGCGGCGAACAGCGCTATAGATGAATGTTTTATTGTTATTATTATTATTATTATTATTATTATTATTATTATTATAACATCAGTAGGCCTAAGACTATAAGTTACACAACCGTCAAATGCTGAAGAAGAAGAAGAAGAAGAAGAAGAAGAAAACATAAGATTAAAACATGTATGTTCCCCCGAAATCAGCGTATGACTGCCTGAATGGTGGAGTAAAACTGTCATACACATAAACAAGTCGCGTAAGGCGAAAATACAATATTTAGTCAAGTAGCTGTCGAACTCACAGAATGAAACTGAACGCAATGCCATTTTACTCGTAGCATCGTCAGTCCACCGCTCATGGCAAAGGCAGTGAAATTGACAAGAAGAGCGGGGTAGTAGTTGCGCTAAGAAGGATAGCACGCTTTTCTGTACCTCTCTTTGTTTTAACTTTCTGAGCGTGTTTTTACTCCAAACATATCATATCTATATGTTTTTGGAATCAGGAACCGACAAGGAATAAGATGAAAGTGTTTTTAAATTGATTTGGACAATTTAATTTTGATAATAATTTTTATATATTTAATTTTCAGAGCTTGTTTTTAATCCAAATATAACATATTTATATGTTTTTGGAATCAGCAAATGATGGAGAATAAGATAAACGTAAATTTGGATCGTTTTATAAATTTTTTTTTTTTTTTAAATTTTCCGATTTTTAATGACCAAAGTCATTAATTAATTTTTAAGCCACCAAGCTGAAATGCAATACCGAACCCCGGGCTTCGTCAAAGATTACTTGACCAAAATTTGAACCAATTTGGTTGAAAAATGAGGGCGTGACAGTGCCGCCTCAACTTTCACGAAAAGCTGGATATGACGTCATCAAAGACATTTATCAAAAAAATGAAAAAAACGTTCGGGGATTTCATACCCAGGAACTCTCATGTCAAATTTCATAAAGATCGGTCCAGTAGTTTAGTCTGAATCGCTCCACACACACACGCACACACACACGCACGCGCATACACCACGACCCTCGTTTCGATTCCCCCTCGATGTTAAAATATTTAGTCAAAACTTGACTAAATATAAAAACCACTTGTGCAAAAACACGAGTGTACATGAGAGTTTCAGTCGATGAATGAAGAAGAAGACATGCATGCATATGTGTGTGTGTGGACGTGTGCGGATTTGGATGTGTGTGTTGAGTGAGATGTGTATGATTGTGTAAGGGAGTGGTTTTACTATGAGTATAATACGTTTTGAAGTTTTTGCGCTTGCAGTTTTTTCTGAAATAATATTTAGAACTAACACGTCATGCTTTATTTTCTAGAGTGACGTCTCTTTGCCTTGATGTCAAACATTGCACGAGGCTTTGGAAGAGAAGGAAGGTTCCAAAATAAGCGTCTTCAATTTGGACGCTTCGACTACGGAATATTTGGAGCAAGTGCAGCATATAGGATAAACAGAATAGTACAATTAAGGTTTGCTGTGTATAAGTACCAGATTTACATATGGATGTGCTTTTAAATCCACAAAGTTAAAAGTAAGGAGAGAAAGAGATCATTACACTCAGTCTTGTAAGATCCAAGGTGGTGCTGACAGCAGGGCTCACACCATCACCACAACGTGCAGGATTGCTGGCTCGCACGGAACACGTCACCTGGAACAAAGAGTTACTTTGTCACACTCAAGCACGTCAAGAAATAGAAACATGAAATTGTGCATTCCTTCGACAACAGCTCTGAACCTGTAAGTTTCATAGCTGACTTGATTTTCCATTCTGGACGTCACACATGCAGATATCAGTGAGAACAGAATGCTGGTCAAACCTTTTACCTGATTTTTTCTGCACAGCAAATATCTACATACTGGCTGCCAAGACCAAGCACACACATAAACACATGCCCACACATGTACGCTCACACGCACACTTGCGAGCACACACGCATGCATGCACACACACACAAATGCATGCACGCACACACACACACATATTGCTTTTTAACGACAGTGAGACAACACATTTTTGTCAGAGCCATGAGCCAAGGTGCACAAACCTAAAGTGGGTGCCACACAAACCTAAAGTGGGTGCCACACAAACCTAAAATGAGTGCTACACAAACCTAAAGTTTGTGCCACACAAACCTAAAGTGGGTGCCACACAAACCTAAAGTGAGTGCCAAACAAACCGAAAGTGGGTGCCACACAAACCGAAAGTGGGTGCCACACAAACCGAAAGTGGGATGCCACACAAACCGAAAGTGGGCGCCACACAAACCTAAAGTGGGCGCCACACAAACCTAAAGTGGGCGCCACACAAACCTAAAGTGGGCGCCACACAAACCTAAAGTGGGCGCCACACAAACCTAAAGTGGGCGCCACACAAACCTAAAGTGGGTGCCACACAAACCTAAAGTGGGTGCCACACAAACCTAAAGTGAGTGCCACACAAACCTAAAGTGAGTGCCACACAAACCTAAAGTGGGTGCCACACAAACCTAAAGTGAGTGCCACACAAACCTAAAGTGGGTGCCACACAAACCTAAAGTGAGTGCCACACGGGCCACACAAACCTAAAGTGGGTGCGACACAAACCTAAAGTGGGTGCGACACAAACCTAAAGTGGGTGCCACACAAACCTAAAGTGGGTGCGACACAAACCTAAAGTGGGTGCCACACAAACCTAAAGTGGGTGCCACACAAACCTAAAGTGGGCACCACACAAACGTAAAGTGGGTGCCACACAAACCTAAAGTGGGTGCCACACAAACCTAAAGTGGGCGCCACACAAACCTAAAGTGGGTGCCACACAAACCTAAAGTGGGCGCCACACAAACCTAAAGTGGGCGCCACACAAACCTAAAGTGGGCGCCACACAAACCTAAAGTGGGCGCCACACAAACCTAAAGTGGGCGCCACACAAACCTAAAGTGGGCGCCACACAAACCTAAAGTGGGCGCCACACAAACCTAAAGTGGGCGCCACACAAACCTAAAGTGGGCGCCACACAAACCTAAAGTGGGCGCCACACAAACCTAAAGTGGGCGCCACACAAACCTAAAGTGGGTGCCACACAAACCTAAAGTGGGCGCCACACAAACGTAAAGTCGGTGCCACACAAACCTAAAGTGGGTGCCACACAAACCTAAAGTGGGCGCCACACAAACCTATAGTGGGTGCAACACAAACCTAAAGTGGGTGCCACACAAACCTAAAGTGGGTGCCACACAAACCTAAAGTGGGCGCCACACAAACCTAAAGTGGGTGCCACACAAACCTAAAGTGGGTGCCACACAAACGGGGGAGAACAAACCGCGGGGTCTGATTCGTTAAAATCACAACAAATCTCAATGCCAACCAATCTAACACCGCGCCTGGCACCTGTCCGGTTGGAAACTTTCTCATTCACCTCAACCCTGGAAATAATTTCTGCCCACAGAAGAGAGCCCCCCAAAAAACACCAACTTGTAATTCTGTCTCGTACACCGACCAAGAAAAACTACTAACCCCACTGGTTATGATGGATCTCCTGGTCGACTCAGGGAGCCCCGTGGTGTCGAACGAGTCGAGCAGGTCGCCGCCAGTGAGCGTCTCGTTTTTCAGCACAGTGGCTGAAGACGACCAGGTGACGTAGTAAATGCTGCCAGCTTCTGCCGCTTGCAGTTGACAGTCAAACCTGACACCGCCCGACAGCACTGCGTTCGTCACTGTTGGTGGGACTGGGATGGCCGGGAAGCTGTTTTCTGTGCCTGAAATTGTGTGAGGTAAAATGTAAAAGCATCCCAAATACAGTCTCAATCGAAAAGGACACTAAGAATCATGTTTTCCCCAGACTTGGTCATCACAGAACTAACCAGATACATGTACTTCACTGTGACAATCGGCACTACTTCTTTTCCGAATGTTTTTGAATGATGTATCTGTAACCAAGTCCGCAAAACACTACAATTATATTTGGAGGCAAGGCCAGTCAAACAGGAGTGACTTTAGGCTAAATAAATAGCCCTGTAAAAACTGCCATATGAACGCAAAGGTTCGCAAGAGCATACCAGGTGACAATAGCAGCCAGACGCTATCACACACAGCTCTCCACATCTCACAGGTGTGCTGTCTACCAAGTTAACGTACCAGAAACATAGAGCTACTGTAAATAGCTTAGACAGGGAGACAACTCTGTCAATGCAGAGCAGCTCCTGTGAAATGGGGACTACTGCGTCACACTGTCACAGATCTGTTATCAATTTAGTTATTTATTTATTCATCAATATACACTTTGGGTTTTGTTGGTGGTGAAATCGTCCGCGTTGGACGAAAAGCTTAAAATTGGTCTGTGAAGCTGCAATCAGGAAAAGAAATACTGAAACACAGATCCAAACAAAACCTAACTCACCCAGACAAGTGGTAGCCTGCGGTGCGGTGGTGGTAGAGGTTGTCTCTGTGGTCAAAGTCAAGCACAATTAACATTAGATATGAAATCACAAGGAAAAAATACATGCAGCTATAACTCCTTTTTTTTCAAAAGTGAAACCCGGCCCATGTTTCGGTTTTGAATCATGCAATCATGCAGTGCACAGTAACTATTTTCTACTCTTTACATGTAGACATTGAGGCCTCATGCAGTGAGTAAGGTCATTAATACAGTGTACAGGATAACCTGTCTCTAACAACCACCAAAAGGACTGTTCAAAAGAGTCACAGTAGAAAGGTGAATTATATAGAAGAAAAACTCCTCAGGCTTCCTTCGGAGTGGTCATTGTTGGCAGGAGGTCGCTTTAGAGAGGTGGTCCCAAGGACAGGTTCGACTGTAGCATGTACATTCATTCTTCACCAGTACTTAAGAGGGTAGCATGCAGGGAACACGATATACATTTTTGACCAACAGGCTAACATGACAAAAGCAGGGAATGCGATTAATAAGCTTTTGTATTCCGGAGCGCGCGGCCTTCACCAATAGGCATTAATGGATCATGCAGAGGATAACACTGATATGCTTCAACATTCTTTTTTTTTTTTTTACTAAAGGACAGCATATGCAACAGCAACAACATATATACAACATGTTTGGTAGTGGTTGACAAACAACAATTTAAGCTACATGTGCATTTAACATTATCCCATCACCACATTCCATCAACAGAAGCAAACAAACAATTACCAGAACAGCTCCTTTAACTCTCATTTTAAAATGATTCATGTACGTAGTCTTGACCATGTACGCATGAAGTAAATAGACGATGCATGGAAATATAACTCTGTCGGATTTGTATTGCTTTCAATGAGTCAAACGTTCCTACGTGACACAATAGGCCAGTCACTAGGGAGGGGGGTGTCTGATACACTTGGACAAAGAGCGTGAGTAGACTGCTTGCCTCACTATAAGGAAGAGTATTCACTCTATCACAACCCATACAAACCCAACAGAGTTATTTCCCAAATTCTTCTATTCTGTTTTCATTTGTGAACTCCGCATTCAAGGAACTAACCAGTTGATGATCTTGTCGTTGTCTGAGTTGCAGTTGTTGGAGTCTCTGTCATCAGGCTGGTTGTACTTCCACTTGTGCTGCTAGATGCTGTTGGTGTTGTTGTTGTTTCTGTTGTGGTTAGTGTTATTGTGGAGGTTTCTGTTGTGGAGGTTTCTGTTGTGGTTGGTGTTGTTGTTGTGGTTGGTGTTGTTGTGGAGGTTTCTGTTGTGGAGGTTTCTGTTGTGGTTGGTGTTGTTGTTGTGGTTGGTGTTGTTGTGGAGGTTTCTGTTGTGGTTGGTGTTGTTGTTGTGGTTGGTGTTGTTGTGGAGGTTTCTGTTGTGGAGGTTTCTGTTGTGGTTGGTGTTGTTGTTGTGGTTGGTGTTGTTGTGGAGGTTTCTGTTGTGGAGGTTTCTGTTGTGGTTGGTGTTGTTGTGGAGGTTTCTGTTGTGGAGGTTTCTGTTGTGGTTGGTGTTGTTGTTGTTGTGGTTGGTGTTGTTGTGGAGGTTTCTGTTGTGGAGGTTTCTGTTGTGGTTGGTGATGTTGTGGTTTGCGATGTAATTGGTGATGTAGTGGTGGTTTCCGTTGCAGTTGTTGCTGTAGTTTCTGTTGTAGTTGGTGATGTTGAGGTTTCTGTTTCGTTTGGTGATGTTGTTGTAGTTTCTGTTGTTGTTGGTGTTGTTGTTGTGGTTTCTGTTGTAGCTAGTATTGTTGTGGAGGTTTCTGTTGTGTTTGGTGTTGTTGTTTCTGTTGTAGTTGGTGTTACAGTGGTAGATTGTGTTGTAGTTGGTATTGTTGTGAGGGTTTCTGTTGTAGTTGGTGTTGTTGTGGCAGTTTCTGTAGTAGTTTTTGTTGCATTTGTTGGATTGTCTGTAGTGGTTGCTACTGTTTGTGTTTCTGTAGCGTTAGTTATCTCTGTTGTTGTGGTTTGAGTTTCTGATACGGTTGTTGTTTGTGTTACTGTTGTGGTTGGACTTGTCTCATTGGTACTGGTGGTAGAATAAGTTGTTGCTATGGAACAGGAGAAAACCGTTGACAAAGTTATAACACAAAAAGCATGATGTCACAAGCTGGACCATACGTACTATTGCACATCTACATGGAAAAGCCAACATTACAAATATTTTGCGGGGAAGCACTACGCAAATAAAAAGCAATGTATGTTACATCTAGTCTACAGAAAAAAATAAAGCATAAATACTTGGTAGGGAAGCACATGCATACCTAAAAGCAAATAGATGGATACAGATCAAAGCATCAGCTATGAGCCATCTGGATCTTTACAAGAAAACACCTGCTTAAAGCTACTGTTATAAACTTGAAATGGCAACTGGTGTTTGTAGCACACTCTAAGAGTTAATCAAACTATGATCAGGTATATAGGCTTTGCCTTTAACTCTAAACTGCAGCTACTGGGACATGTTTCTATGTTGACAGTATGCTTTGAGATGACATTAGCTTCAGCCAGAGAATTAACAAACCGATGCAGATTCCAAGTTAATGATCAATGCTAAAGCAGGCACTATAGTGGTAACAAACTGTGGGTATTTTACACCAATGAAGGGGGCGGGGCAGGGGGCTAGCAGTAAGCAAAGTAGCAAACCTCAGGTAAGGATGGTTAAAATATCTACAAACACACTGTGTGTTAGTTACTTTGTTACAGGAAGTCAAGTAAAGCAACGCAAAGTAAAACTGTGTCTTTGCTTTCCTCTCTGTCAGACTGACCGTGACTGTAATGCTAGCCAGCTACGACTATACATCTGACAAGCATGCATCTTTCTCAAACAGATGTTTAAATACACCTAAACCCCATTTTGTCGTCTCCATGAGTATAAACTACAATGGATCATGGAAGGCACTACAGAGACCTTTTCAATTTCTTTTTTTTCCAATGTCTTAAGCAGCCCACATCACTATTGCTATTTGCAATTTAAAACAAAGTAAGTTGGTTGAATACTAAGGAAAACATTCTGACACCTGAAAACGCATCCATTCTTCATACAGAACTTTACAAAGAAAATACACATTGCATTTCATGCATACAGACAATAGTTATTTTGTTTGTCAAGCACCTTACTTAACCCCTATTTCATCTCCCCAATGGTATACTGTTGCATACACAGTGGTTTTCTAAAGGTGAAATTCATCATAAATTAATTAATCCATTCTCAGAAAGACTGTCACTTCCTATTGTTTATTTTACCGAAGTAAACATTTACAATCGGTAATTCATGACCAATGTTTGACAAACTGAAAATAAGTGATATGGCATGAAGAAAGTATACCATAAATGCAGTTAAAAAGCCAGCACAACAAGCAATATCTGCAAAAGCTTACCTTCCGTTGTCACGTTGGTGTTGTCCATTTTAGTGGTGTTGAAGCTGGGGGTAGCTGAGGTTGTTGTGTTGGTTGCATTCTCCGTTTTGGTTGTGTTGGGAACGGGAGTAACTGCAGTTGTTGCATTCGCTGCTTCCGTCGTGTTCAATACTGGAGTAAATGTAGTCGTTTCAGAGTCAGTTGTGTTATCAGTTTCAGTTGTATTGGACACTGGAGTAACAGTAGTTGTTTCAAAGTCTGTTGTGTTAACTGTTTCCGTCACGTTAGACACTGGAGTAAATGTAGTTGTCTCGAAGTCTGTAGTATTATCTGTGTCAGTTGTATTGGAGACTGGAGTAACAGTTGTTTCAAGGTCTGTTGTGTTATCTGTGTCAGTTGTGTTAAATACTGGAGTAACTATTGTTGTTTCAGAGTCAGTAGTGTTTGTGGCATCAGTAAAATTAGCAACTGGAGTAACTGCTGTTGTTTTTAATTCTGTGGTGTTACCTGTTTCCATTGTGTTGGAGACCGGCGTTACCATTGTTGTTTCAGAATCTGTGGTGTTATCTGTTTCAGTGGTGTTAAAGTCTGGAGTGACTGTGGTTGTCTCTGAGACAGTAGCGTTGTCCATTTCTGTGGTGTTGAATGTCTGAGTGGTGGGCAGCTCGGTAGTGGTAGCAACAGTGGTTGTGTCTTCGGGCAGCACAGCTTCCCGCGTCTGTCTGGTACAGAGGGACAGCGTCCACCCCTCGATGACCATCCTGGAGAACACCGTGCTTTGCAGACCCAGGGAGCGGCCCAGACAAAAGGTGTTGAAAGCGGTCGCGGTCACCACGCGACGCCGGATGTACGTCTTGGTCTCAGCCACCACCTTACCGTCCAGCAAGAGCTGCAGTCCGGTCTGGACGCTCCACGAGAACTCCACGGAGACGAAGATGTTGACCTTAAGCACTGACCGGGTCACGGACACAGTCCACTCGCGATCCTTGGTGCTGACGGTGAGGAAGAAGGATCCGCGGCGGTAGTACATGGCCACGCCCTGGCCCTCCACAGAGTCCCCCCCGCTGGTGAAGACGTACATGTCTTCCTTGACCTCCAGCACCTTCAGGGAGAAGGCGGCCGACAGACCCAGGCGGCATGACGCCGGGCTGAAGATGCAGGCGTCCGTGGTGGAAGTCAGGTTGACGAACTGGTCCACGCCGTTCAGCTCGATGGCCTTGCCGGTTGGACCGTCAACCAGCGCCGGCTGTCCCACCACTGTCAGGTTGGCGCTGCTTGTGATCAGGATGTTCTGGATGATCTGGATGAAGATGTATGTTGTCGACACCACTTCTGTCTCTGTGGAGAAAAAAT
Source organism: Littorina saxatilis (assembly GCF_037325665.1). Lineage (NCBI taxonomy): Eukaryota > Metazoa > Mollusca > Gastropoda > Littorinimorpha > Littorinidae > Littorina > Littorina saxatilis. The sequence continues at coordinate 41,889,390 of NC_090256.1, forward strand.
TCAAAAGTTCTATTTAAAGATTCTGCTCACAATGTACTTCACACACACACACACACACACACACACACACACACACACACACACATATACACACACGCACACACATGCACACACACAAGCAGAAAATACTTCATACTCCATTAATTATCTTTATGTCTTATGGAAAAAAGAAGAGAGGTCTTAAAACCAGGGGGTCTTAAAAGGGGGTTCCACAGTACAAACATTGTTACTTGGGTAACACAAGCCTCTCTTTTTTCCTATCTCTTGTCCTTTTAAAATTCTTTTTATCGCTATGAAACAGAATGCCCGCCTACCTATGATAGCCAAAGACAGCAGACAATCTTGCATGCTTACTTTCAATGATGGTCCACTGTGTAGCTCCATTGGCACAACGCTGACCTGGGTTGTTGGGGTCAACGAAGCCATCTGCATAGCACTGGCCGTCAATCACACAAACATCCGCCTGTAACAGTAATTTAAGATTTTAGAACAATCTACCTGTTTCGCATTTCGTTCATCTGAAACTTTGAAATAGACGATGTCCAAGCAGGAATAACTCTGTCATGTTTGTATGGGTTGTGAAAAAATTAATACTCTTTTCCACGTGACATTATAGACCTGTCACTGAGGGGAGGGATGTGTCTGAAACACAGGGACAGGGAGCATGTGTAGAAAGCTTGCCTCACTAAAAGCAAGACTATTCACTCTTTCACAACCCGTCAACTCCAGACCGAGTTATTTCTCGAATGCTTCTATATTATGTTTTCATTTCTGAACCCCACAATCAAAGAGTTAACCAGTTGATGATCTCTAAGTTGTCTGAGTTTCAGTTGTTGGAGTTATTTCCAGTGTTCGTCTATTGAAGTGAAATAAATAATTGACATAAAAATCTCATGTGTGATGAGCTCACATTAGTGGTGCAGCCCTGGGCAGTGCAGGCGTAGCAGGAGGAGTCGTAGGCGATGTGTGTGATGGCGGTGCTCCTGATGGTGGTGCTGTGTACATTGGTGACGCTGACGTTGTAGACACCCACCGCTGTCAGCTGACACACCACCTCCTGGCCGGTGATGAACACCGCGGGAACCTCCGCCAGCTCTGTGCTGTTCACAGCAAAGCCGCTGCCAGATATCTGTAGGCATTTCAAGGGATATGATTCAATTCAATTCAATTCAATACAACTTTCTTATCTGAATGTGAGACAAACAGAAATTTTTCTTTTGACTCGTATACACAGATATTACATCACTCTCAAAACATATAAATAAACACATAGAATCTGCACACACATGTCCTGAACCACACACATCCATACCCGCACCCTCGCATACATACCCACATACTTGCACTCATGTGTCCATTATTTATTATAAATACATTAAAACTGATTTCATTATTAGTCAACCTAAATAAGATACAGTCAATAAAACATCACATCTATCAAGCATACGCACGCTCTCTCTCTCTCTCTCTCTCTCTCTCTCTCTCTCTCTCTCTCTCTCTCTCTCCCACCCAGTTAGGTGGCACCCAGTTTAGTTTTGTGCACCTCAGCCCAGATCGTGAAGAACAACTGACCTCCAGGAGCTGAACGTAGCAGACAAGGTCAGTGGAGGTGACAAAGCCGGAGCCGTAGACGGTGACCTGTAGACACGGTGACTCTCTGGTGTCGCACACATCGCGGGGTGTGGGGATGATGACAGGTGCCATTGTCAGATCGTCACTGCAGTCGTCACCAGAGAAATTCTCCTCACACTTACACGTTCCTGTAAATCAAACAGACAGACATCCCTTTTGTTAAGAACGATAACAAATTTCAAGTGGTCACTGTATACAGTCATCACCAGAGAAACCATCGTCACACTTACACGTTCCTGAAAATCAACCGGACAGACAATTCCCTCTTGTTTGTTAATACAGTACGTGGAACCCCCCTTTTAAGCCCCCCCAATTTAAGACTCCCTCCTTTTTAAGACTTTGTTTGCTCAGACTTTCTGTTCATAACCTCTGTAAAACCTTTGGTTAGGCTGATTAACATTTTCAGATTCTGAAGAACTGGCAAAGGTTTCAGTCTTTCTGGAACCGAACTGGTGTCATGTATACTTACAGTCAAAAAACATTATACAAAATCGTACCATGAATGGAAGTTACAAAGCAAAATTAAATTACACTTTTCTCAAATCACATTCAATGGGTCACACACACACAAACATTCACACTCACATACACACATGCACTCACACACACACACATACACTCACACCCACACATGCATGCACTCACACATACACACATACATTCTCACTCACACCCACACACACACATGCACTCACACACACAGGGTCCCCACTGGTTTTTAGAAACAAAATTCCATGACTTTTCCATGACTTTCCATGAGCCTCAATAACATTTTCCATGACTAGATCCACAGGTCGCCATTTCCGAACACGCAAACTTTTTACGTCTTGTCACTGCCAGTTTTGACACTGGCTTGCTTTGCACTGAATTTGAGTCAGTTTCTACGCAGTGTCTCTTCGACAAGCAAGTCAAGCATTTGCTACGCAGTCAGATTATCGGCAAGAGGACTGGGTGGCCGAGTGGTAACGCACTTGCGCTCGGAAGCGAGTTCGACCCTGGGTCAGGGCGTTAGCAATTTTCTCCCCCCTTTCCTAACCTAGGTGGTGGGTTCAAGTGCTAGTCTTTCGGATGAGACGAAAAACCGAGGTCCCTTCGTGTACACTACATTGGGGTGTGCACGTTAAAGATCCCACGATTGACAAAAGGGTCTTTCCTGGCAAAATTGTATAGGCATAGATAAAAATGTCCACCAAAATACCCGTGTGACTTGGAATAATAGGCTGTGAAAAGTAGGATATGCGCCGAAATGGCTGCGATCTGCTGGCCGATGTGAATGCGTGATGTATTGTGTAAAAAAATTCCATCTCACACGGCATAAATAAATCCCTGCGCCTTGAATATGTGCGCGATATAAATTGCATAAATCCCCGCGCTTAGAACTGTACCCACGGAATACGCGCGATATAAGCCTCATATTGATTGATTGATTGATTGATAATGTTTGCTGGTCCTGTCATTTCACTAAACTGGACCAGCCACTGTTTGTATCCATCTGCACTTACTGTGACCACAGGCGGAAGGTATCGTCCACTGGACTACTACTATCACAGAAAGACTACTCTTTCTGTGATAGTAGTAGTCCAGTGGACGATACCTTCCGCCTGTGCTGTGACTTGACGAACTGTCATTTTTTTCACCGCGATACACAGTTCATTGCGAAGATCTTCCTCGGTAATTCGTTTCAATTCCGCATACTTTTTGTTGTCAAGAAACAACTCGAAAGAAAGTTTAAAACTCATCATCCTCCATCTTGCTTGTCGAAGCGCTAAAGTACTTTATCAATGCAAAAACAAAAGCAGAAAACTTCGACGAAACCGACTCAAACACAGCGCAGACGACACGACAAGATAACGGAAGGAAGTGAGCCTCGCTTTGGCTCAAGTGCCGTTAAAAATACCGTTATTCTCATATGCAAATTATACGAACGAGAAGTTGGTCATACGAACAAGCCTTGTGCTGGCGACGCAAATCGCTGCTGGCTGGCAAAGGGGGGATGGCTGGGCAACAGTTAAATTTTTTTTTCTTTCTTATTTTTGTTAAATTCCATGACTTTCCATGACTTGAATTGAAATTCCATGACTTTCCAGGCCTGGAAAATTAAAAATCAAATTCCATGACTTTCCAGGTTTTCCATGACCTGTACGAACCCTGCACACACACATACACTCTCTTACCACAACATCCTCAGAGCTCTTGAGCTCCAAAGCCTAAACAAAACCAACTTGATATACACTAACATTTCACCAAACATACACCCACCCTCTTCACACTGGCCGTGGTTGCTGCAGTTGTTGGCGCACAGTATGCTGTCCAGGACGTCTAGCGGTGGAGAAACGACAGTGCTGCCGTTCACAGTGATGCTGGTCCACAGCTCAATGTTGAACTCAACACTGGTCACACACACCTGCAGCAGGTTGCCCAACGCTGACTCTGCCCACGACAGCAGGCCTGTGATCTGCAATCAGCAGATAAGAAAAGTGTGACCCACAGGACCTGCCATGGAATCATCAACTGCCTGCAAAATCAGGCAACATCCAGATACGTTTAAACTGTCCATGAAGTAAATGGAAAATTTCCTAAATAAATTATCATTTAATTAATATACTTACCCGAATCACATTAGCATTGAGTCACCTGAGATGCTTATCACTGAAAAACGCTTACCCGGCTAAAGAATTTAAAGGGAAGCAACCCCATCACCAAAACGAAAGTGAAAGTAGCTTTGGTAATGGGCCAGTACACCGGGAGTTACCTCCCATACGGGTGTATGCCACGTCACTTCCTCTAGGAACACGTGCCTATTATCATACGGCTTTAAAAAATCTTAAAACCATAAGCGGGGCAGGTGGGAGGGAATACAGTATGTGATTCGGGTAAGTATATTAATTAAATGATAATTTATTTAGGAAATTTTCCATTTAATATCATATTCTTACTCCGAATCACATTAGCAGATAACATCAACAAGGCGGTGGGCTAGAAATGAATCAAAACTCACCATCAAGTTCTGGACAGGAACTGGCCTGCTGCTATGAGCGCTGGAAGGCCTCTGGAGCCATCCTGTCGAAGAGCTGTGACGTCCCGAAGATAAAAGTTTATGAAAACATCTTCGGAACGCCAATACGCAGTTGTCAGCACCTCCTCTAGACGTCTGGAGCGCAGAACTGCCAGAGAGGATGCCCACGCCCTCGTCTCATGGGCTCGGGCCGAGTCAAGTGGCAAGGAGGGCATAACCCCCCCCCTCTTTGTGCGCCTCCACTCATAAGCCTGCTTGATGAGCGAGGACACCCACCGGGCCAACGTTACCTTCGACAAATCTTTCTCGCGCCTAGTAAGGAGAGAGATAAACAACAACTTCTGAGAACTAGACCGAATCGGCTGAGTCCGGGCTAAGTACAGACGAAGTGCCCTCACAGGGCAATTGACCGAATCGGGGTCACCCGGGGCCAACGCGCTGGTCAGAGCCTTAACTCTAACCAGCGGAGAGGCCTGCCCCGGAGACTGATTCTTGGCCAGGAAATCAGGCCGGAAACGCAAAGATGCGGAACCGTCCGGCTCAAAGGAGATATCTCCAGGCTGACCCGACAGGGCGTGGACCTCGCTACCCCGTCGGGCCGTAGCCAACAAAAGGAGAAACAGCGCTTTGCGAGTGACATTGAACAGACTGGCCTCGCTTAAAGGCTCAAAATCCGCAGAACGAAGGAATTCCAGGATTAAAAACAAGTCCCACTTGGGAGCGGGCAAACGAGCTTTAGCTTCCTTAAGAGCAGCCCCTTTAATGACTGCAGCTATAACGCCCCCGACTCGAACAGAACGACCAATCTGCTGAAGAGTCGCCGAGATAGCGGAGCGCCGGACCCTCAACGAGGAGACTGAGGCGCCCTGTGAAGACATGAAAGAGAGGTGGTTAGCGACCTGAATAGAGCGCGGAGCCACCGAACTCACCCCTCTAGCTGAACACCAGGCAGTCCATGCCTTCCAGTGGGAAGCATAAACTGAAGAGGTGGATGCTCTATGCGAGCGAGCCACCAAGTCCAGAGTCAAAGACGACGCCCCAGAGCGCTTCAGCGAGTCCCGAACAACTTCCACACGTGAAGCTTCAGAAGACTGGGCTCCTCGTGTGGAATGCCTGTTCGGGGCTGCACTAGTTCCCCTCGCACGAGTGCGAGAGGAATGGGGGGCCCTTGGGCAAGCCGAAGAAGATCTGGAAACCAGACCTGCGACGGCCACAGAGGAGCGACCAGAAGAAGAAGGGCCGGCTCCTCCATCTCCGCTTTCCGGATTACTCGGCTGAGTAACGGAAAGGGAGGAGTCTGAAGATCTGTATGTGCCCCCCAACCCTCCCTGGACGCATCTGTAAAGAGGTCCAGGTCGGGGAGGGGCACGACGATCGGAACACCTCTGCAGACCCACTCCGTGTGCAACCACGGAAGGGTCGCAGACTGGAACCATCCCTGCAAAGGGATGAGGGCGTCCCAGTCCACCAGAGGAGAGTCCACAAACGGCTTCAGCGCGAACTGAAGCGGACATTTGTGGACCCGGCCCAGTGAAACCAGAAGAGCCATAGACTCCATCTGCCCCAAGATGGAGGCGAGCGAGCGGATGGAAGCCATCAGGAGAGGTAAAGTGGAGCGAATCTGAGCTTGGAGCTTGTCCACCCTTCTCTGAGAAGGCTGGACAGTCCAAGCGACCGTGTCGAAAGACATCCCCAGATAAGTGAATGTCTGTGACGAGGTCAGCTCCGACTTTACCCGGTTGATCGAGAACCCCAACCAGTTGGATTCTCGAAGAACCGTCAGGGTATCCTGCGAACAGCCGCTCTGGGACTGGTTCATGATGAGCCAGTCGTCCAGATAAGCCCGCAGACGGATACCCTGGGACCTCACCAGTGCACAGACCTGTCTCACCACCATGGTGAAAATCCACGGTGCGAGAGACAGCCCGAAAGGGAGTGCGCGAAACTGGTAGATCTGATCTCCCCACCGGAAACGAAGCCATTTCCGGTCGGTCGGATGCATAAGAATGTGAAAGTATGCGTCCGTGAGATCGATCGAGGTCACCCAGTCTCCTGGGCGGAGAGAGTCTCGGACAGAGGCTGGCGTCTCCATCTTGAATTTTATCTCCCTCAAGAAAGTATTGAGGAGAGATAAATCCGACACGGGACGCCATCCTCCTGATGCTTTGGGAACAGCGACCAGACGCCCGTAAAATCCCAGGGAGCTGTGGACCCGAACTCTCTCCACCGCGCCCTTCTGCTCCAGGGAGGCAATTTCCGACTGCAAGACGGAACGTGCTTCCTGCGAGAAGGGGGGCTTGAACCGCGGAGGCACTCGGGTAAGAGGCGCCTTTTCCTCCCGCCAGAGTAGACGGAAGCCCGAACTCACCACTCCCACAATCCATTGGCTGTCTAGTACCGACATCCAACGAGAAAGTGCCCGGGAGGGGCCTCCCGCCATCACCAAGGTGGAGGGCGGGAGGGAGGTGAGATCGGGAGCGCTTCATTGGGGGTGTGGCTTACTTCCAGAGCCGCCACGCCCCCTCCCCGATGCCGTCCTCTTCTTCCCACCACGAGCGGCCGGCGAAGCCTGCCGCTTCTGAGCTGGCTTGGGGTTAGACGATGTCTGAGCCTGCTTCTGTTTAGAAGGCTGAGACTGTTTCACCCCCTTCAGAGTGTAGTCAAGGAACTGACTGTCCTTGTTTGACTGAATCTCCTTCTGTCTGGCATCCAGTGCCAGCGGACAGAAGAGAGACTCCTCTGAGACCGGGGAGACTCTCAAGGTCTCCCTAGTAGCCAGCTCCGTGAATTGGGACTGCGAGAGGAAGAGATCCCTCCTGCAGAGTACCGCTTGGGTGTACTGCAGGGAGGAAAGACGCAATTGTTCCTCATTGACCTTGGCCAATGCGGTCAAAAGCGCAGAGACATCGTCCGCATTCTGTTCTTCACTGAGAGTGAAAGGAACTAGCGAATCGGTCAATGCCCGAGACAGAGCCCGAACGAGAGTCTCCGCAATGGAGGACAGTTCGATCTGCCGACGTCCAACCTCCTCAGCAGAGAGGAGGGAAGCCTCGGAAACCGGCAAAACCGAATCACGCTTGATCGGTTTAGTCAGAAGAGGCAGCAATTCCCGGGAAACCGGAAGGGTAGCCCTAGGGAGTGCAAAAGACGCCAGCCAATTCTGGCTCTGATTGGGCATGCCAAGCTTCCTATTGGCCGTAGGCACGAAGGAAGAGGCTTGGGCAGCTGAAGCCACCCACTGCTGAGCTGATTCCGGAACTGGACCAAAAGGAAGCAGTAACGGAACAGGCACTGGCCGAATACCACTCCCCGCATGTGCTGGACGAACCAGTTAATGCGAAAGTTGGTAAGCCACTGACGGAGACTCGGCGAACCGGAAGGAAGAAACATCCTCCTGTGCCGGCCAGAAGTCCGCCATGGCAGAAGGAACGAATGATGCGGAAGAGTCCGCAGCCACCACCCCTTCAGGAAAATAACGAGACGTTACTTCCGCCGCGACGTCAAGAACAGACTTGAGCTTCGACGGAAACACGCCCCGCGACTCCTCGCTGACCACTGATGGAGCATCAGAATAGTCACACGTGGAACCATGACCGAAGTCACCAGTTCCGGAAGCAGAAGCATGCCCTGGCAAACCGGAAACCGGAAAAGCCTGAGCACTAACGTCATCCTGCCGCCCAAAACCCTGTGAAGGTAAAGGGTAAGCAGGACGACCATCCGCAAAAACCGGAGCTGGATGAGCTGACGTCACTCCCCCGACTGAGTGGAGTGATGCCTGCTCAAGCCTAGGCGCTTGAAAGCCGGAAGGCGCACGCTGTAATCCACTATCTGGTATCCGGAAGGAACCACCAGAAGAGGAAGAAGCGTTTCCGGCCGAAACCGGAAGTGTAGTCAACGGAACCGCAAAATGCGGAAGTGAAGACTGCACTGGTTGACTTCGCGATCCGGAAGGACCGGAAGTCAGTGAATACTCCATCCTGCCGCGACCGCCGTAGCGTGCCGGAGCGGACGGATCATCACTTCCGGCAAGTGCCGGAAATGCGGCAGTCGAAACCGACTGCCGCCGCTGTTCGAACAAGTCCGGGGCCTCGTAGGTTATCGCCGGAAATGAAAGATCAGCAAGGTATCGGTCGTGACCCGATGCGAAAGAGCTGTCCCCCGAAGGAGAACGTCCAGGCGCCTCACGAGGGCTATCGGACCAGCTCTGCTTACCAACCGACGCTGAAGAGGGAGGACGCTGCTCCAAGCCGGAAGTGGAGGACAAAGACACGGAAGCCAATGCCCGGACGTCACTGCCAGATGCCGGAAACGCCGAACTGCTGGCGACGGAACGCTGAAATTCTGCCTGCACCAAGCTGCGGATTTCTGGAACCAGTGACTTTAACAGAGAGGAAACCAACGCACCTTGTCCAGGTGCTAACAAAGAAGACGAAGTCTCCGATGTAGAGACAGGTGCAGAAGTAACAGTAGCGCTAGGCGCCGCAAAAGAAGCAGAAGTAGTAACAGCGCTAGGCGCCGAAATTGGTACAGCCAACAAAGTGTTACGCTCTTGGTCTGTAACAAGTAACGTTGCTTTGGAAGAGGAAGACTTAGCCTTAATTTTCCCCTTGGGGTCCGACTTGCCACGGCGCTTGTCTGAATCAGACATGTTGACAACAACACGTGGCAACGCGAAAAAAAAAAAATTTACTGAAACATAAGTCTAAACGACTGGAAAATTCAGTAAACACACGCACTAATGCGTTAACAAAATACTATAGCTAAACTTGCCCCACAAGCAGAGGCACGGAGAGCTACAAACAAAGTCACACGAGCTAGAAAACTAACTCACACAACAAAATGGCGACACGCAAGACACTGACACAAACGTCAACAACACGTGGCAAAGTAAAAAGATTTACTGAAACGTAAGTCAAAACGACTGAAAACACAGTAAACACACACGCTTACGCGTCAACAAAATACTAAAGCTACACTTGCCCAAACAGAAAGAGGGCACGCAGAGCTACTAGCAAAGTCACACGAGTTAGCTAACTAACTCACACAACAAAATGGCGAAACACGCAAGTCACTGACACACAAGTCCGTAAAAAACGGACAACGTACAGTAACGAAACAGCGCAAACAACCAACAACAAACGGGAACGAGCTCACCAAACTGTAGGCAAGGCGAGCAGACAAGCTGGGTAACGTGGCCGGCGGGTGTCACTCAAACACACAAGGTCAGCCACAGAGCGTCAAAAAGTGAACCGTCCTCTCCGAGGTGAAAAAGACGTATGATAATAGGCACGTGTTCCTAGAGGAAGTGACGTGGCATACACCCGTATGGGAGGTAACTCCCGGTGTACTGGCCCATTACCAAAGCTACTTTCACTTTCGTTTTGGTGATGGGGTTGCTTCCCTTTAAATTCTTTAGCCGGGTAAGCGTTTTTCAGTGATAAGCATCTCAGGTGACTCAATGCTAATGTGATTCGGAGTAAGAATATGATATTAAATGCACTTTTTGACAAAATGAAAGAGGAGAATCAATCTGACTCCAGGAATTAACACAGGGAAAAAACCAAAACAAATAATACTCTCAAATGCACACATTCATCTTCCTGCTAATAAATAGAGTCAAGACATTATTTTTTTACCTCGACTGCCCATTCTCCCTATCTCTATCTCTTTTATTCTTTCGTCCGGGACTGTCAACAGATACAGTGGACACCCCCCCCACCCCCCCCTCTTTCGACCTCCAAAAACTCGGAGAAAATCAGGTCTTAAAAAAGAGGGTCACTCTTAAAATGGAGATAAATTTACAGAGCTTTTGAAGAGAAAATATGAACAAGTCGCTTAAGGCGAAATTACTACATTTAGTCAAGCTGTGGAACTCACAGAATGAAACTGAACGCACTGCATTTTTTCACAATGACCGTAGTCCGCCGCTTGTGCAAAACGGAGTGAAACTGACGAGCCTGTTCAGCGCGGTAGTGGTTTCGCTGTGCTGCATAGCACGCTTTTCTGTACCTCTCTTCGTTTTAACTTTCTGAGCGTGTTTTTAATCCAAACATATCATATCTATATGTTTTTGGAATCAGGAACCGACAAGGAATAAGATGAAATTGTTTTTAAATCGATTTCGGAAATTTAATTTTAATCATAATTTTTATATTTTTAATTTTCAGAGCTTGTTTTTAATCCAAATATAACATATTTATATGTTTTTGGAATCAGGAAATGATGTAGAATAAGATGAACATAAATTTGGATCGTTTTATATAAAAAAAAAATTATTACAATTTTCAGATTTTTAATGACCAAAGTCATAAATTAATTTTTAAGCCACCAAGCTGAAATGCAATACCGAAGTCCGGCCTTCGTCGAAGATTGCTTTACAGTGACAGTGCCGCCTCAACTTTTACAAAAAGCCGGATACGACGTCATCAAAGGTATTTATCAAAAAAATGAAAAAAACGTCCGGGTATATCATTCCCAGGAACTCTCATGTCAAATTTCATAAAGATCGGTCCAGTAGTTTGGTCTGAATCGCTCTACACACACACACGCACAGACAGACAGACACACACACACACACACCACGACCCTCGTCTCGATTCCCCCTCTATGTTAAAACATTTAGTCAAAACTTGACTAAATGTAAAAAGCACTGGTCTTAAAAAGGAGAGTCTTAAATTGGGAGGTCTTGAAAGCGGTTTGTAAAAGGTGAGTGCCACTGTATGCCTTCTCACCTGTACATCCTCTATGCAGGTGTCAATGGCGGAGGTGAGTTGTGCGGAAACGGCTGTGATGGCGCCGCACTTGCCCAGGTTGAGCTGAGCCTCTATCTGTGTGCGACACTCCGTCGCTGCCTTCACGTACGTCAGGCCGGTGGTCGGCCAAGCTGGGATCTGCACCACACACAAACAAGGTAAGGCACACACACAAAAAACAATGTTTGTCAAAAAGTCACAAAAAATTAGGGTCAGAAGGTTGGGTACTTTTTTGTATGTTAATGTTGTTGTTTGCTTTTTTTCCTCCTTTTTTTGTATTCACACTGACGCATGTGAATTTGTATTGGATGGAAATTGTGCGAGCTGTATCCGCTGGATGTCGGAAAAGAGTAAAACTTTCCTTGTAAAGTCTGCAAAACTGATTTTTGTCACTTTTAATTGATTTTTTTTTCTCCACAGGTCAAACAAAGTCCTGGGAGGGAAAATTAGGGTAGGTTGGATTTTCTTTTCTTGGCCTAATTCAGTCAAGATAACTTAAAACTCTTCTTTAGCACCTTTACAACTCCTTGCACATACATATCCACAGCAAATTCCTGCAAGAATAAACATGGCAGCACTGCAAATGGATTAAAAATAAGGGGAAACCAACAGTATCAAACAAATTCCAGAAAATGTAGCAAGCATAGAAGAGCTTAGAGGTGAGTGTGTGTGTGTGTGTGTGTGGGTTGAAAGGGGGTGGGTGATGTGGGGGTGGGGGTAGGTGTGTGTGTGTGTGTGTGTGGGTGTGTGTTTGTGTGTGTGTGTGTGGGTTTGTGTGTGTGTGTGTGTGTGTGTGTGTGTGTGTGTGTGTGTGTGGTGGGTGGATGGTTTGAAAATACTCAACGTACCTCAGCAACATAGGTGATCTCGTACTCAAAGACCACGGTGGGGGGCTGGCGAGTCAGACAGCGTTGAGGTGGATTCTGGGATGACGTCTGGATAAGGTCCTGGGTGATGTCCTTGCCTGCAACCAAACGCTCCTCCGTTACTCACAAAATCAGAGGAAGTATGATTCCTAACAATTCAGGAGTACAGTGGAACCTCCCTTTTAAGACTTAAAAAAATCTGACAAAGTCAGGTCTTCAAGAGGAGGGAGTCTTAAAATGGAGGTATAGATTTACACAGGTTATGAACAGAAAATCTGAAAAGGAAGGTCTGACAATGGAGGAAGTCTTAAATTTGGAGGGCTCTTAAATTTGGAGGGCTCTTAAATTTGGAGGGCTCTTAAATTTGGAGGGCTCTTAAAAGAGGAGTTCTATTGTTTTTACCAAGGTGGTTCAATGATTGTAATGATTAAACTGCTCCAACCTAGCTAAAACATCCATTCCTTTGGAGCTTCAGGCAGGAATAAAGGCAAAGGCAGAAACAATTTGAGGGCCTCCATTGTCAATGATATCCCCCGAAAGCAGCGTGTGGCTGCCTGAATGGCGGGGTAAAAACGGTCATGCACATAAAAATCCACTCGTGCAAAAACATGAGTGAACGTGGGAGCTTCAGCCCTTGAACGAAGAAGAAGAAGAAAAGTCAGTGATATAAATAAGTTACCTGGCGAGCGTGAGCGTCTTCTTCTGGGTGCATTTGCGCAGCTCTGGCTGGGTGCATTGGTACCACACAGTTCTCTGCTTTCAGTGCACATGCACCACACCTGCCCCACTGTAGCGTTCTCAGCAGCTACAGCACAGTATCCTGTGTACAGTGAGTCTTTGTCTTCCACTCTGCACGTAAAACACAATGTTGTCAGCACTTTGCAGGGCTATAGTCTTACCTGTCCATAACGAGCACACAAGGGACCAATCAAAACGGGACCTTACAAACAGGTAGTCGTTAATTGAATTACATAACAAAGAACTTTGTCCGGGGTTATCATTTGAGGTGGTTGTAATAGGCAGTTGGTGGTTATCAAGAGGTGGGTAGGGTGGAAGAGTGGGGGGTGTGCTGGGGTTGAGGACTTGGGAGGATGGTGGGAGTGAGAGAGGCAGTGGGATGGGTGTGTGTGTGTGTGTGTGTGTGTGTGTGTGTGTGTGTGTGTGTGTGTGTGTGTGTGTGTGTGTGTGTGTGTGTGTGTGTGTGTGTGTAAGTGTGTTCATTATTGACCAACCTCCAGTGTTTGTTGAAGGCATCCAACTCCATGTTGACGTCGTTGTCCCTTTCGCCGTCCATTGATCCGCACAGACCTTCCGTCATACCCCGGTCTCTCGGCGAGCCGCGCATGTACACATTCAAGTATTTACCCTTCAGTATGCCGGTTTCCACAGTCACATAGCCTCCCGTGGGCAGCAATACCTGTTCATAAAAATCATCATCATCATCATCATCATCATGATCATCATCATCATCATCATCATCATCATCATATAATGAATATTTTTAATTGCTCCTTCCCATTAAAGTTCACAGCTGACAACACACACACACATAATGTAGAATGTTCATTCTTTCAGACAGAGAAAAGAAGGCATCACACAGATCTTCATCAGAAAAAGACCAACCTGTACTGTGTAATGATTAATCTGCAGGAAAATACTAACTAATTAAGACTACGTTCAGAGAAGAAACAAAGCAGCAGCCAACACAACAGCTTTGTTCAAATCTTGGAAGGAGGACACAGATGTGGGAGACAATGAAAGAGCTGGTCCTATAACACTAAAAAAAATGGACACAGATGAGCTTTCCTGACTCTCAGTCGACGGTCCCCAATAGAAGTACAGCCTGAAGAAGGGTTTCTGCCTCTTCTGCCCTCCCTGACAGCTGTCCCAGTCAGGAGACTCATGATGATGGTGAAGATGATGATGATGATGATGATGATGATGCACCTGCTGCATACACATTCTACCTTAGGCACAAGCCGTTCAGGATAGGTATTCCAGGGCAGCCATATTATGTGAATGCATCGGGTGGATGATGACTACAATGATGACGACGACGACGACGACTCCGCGGCCGCTGCTGCTGCTGTTAACTACAATGATGATGACGTTAATGATATTCATCATGATGACTACGACGATGATGATGATACTGATAAGGCAATTCCTCTGCAGAGTAAATGGCTACACAAACCCTACCCTGAATTTCTTGCCACCTCGCAGTCTCAGGACGCTGGTGCCAGGTGTCAGTTCTCCGTTGATGTACATGGAGACGGTGATGGGTCGATTCGCAGTGGTTTCGCCTCGACCAGCTCCACACTTGTCAAAAACTATCACATCGTCGTCGGATTTGACGGCCACAGCGCACACACAGGATGCAGCTTTTGTGATCTCGTTGCACCGTCGGAAGAACGTACGCACCTATACACAAACAGAATTATCGTTTCGAAATCATTCATGAAAAATTTGGATCATTGTTGATTCATTTAACATGTTTTCACATCCTGACCATTCAGCACACTTACTCTATGCAAACTTTAGATTTCAAATTTACTCTCTCAGTTAACATTTTCCAGACATAGAATTGAGTTGAAAGTTCTCACCTCATAGGGATCAGTTTTATGTTTGTAAAACACAAACTCTCCTTCTAAGAAATTGTTGTAGCGCCTGAAACAAACCAAATGCAAATTTATAGCACACTCTGACATAGTTGAATTTTGTTCCGTCTTGAACCAAAACACACATCAGAATATTTTGCAAAAGAATATTTTGCAAATACTGTCACAACAAAAATACAACAAAGTGTATGTACATGATATTTCTTATGCACAGACTTTTCTCTGACAGACAAGTAAAATGCCCTGCAGTTACAGGGGAGAGCGCAGATACGTTCTTTTGACTTTTGAATGAACCAAAAGAATTACTTACTTTTTGTCAAATGTCTTCAAGTGTGGGTCACCAAAGACACCACATTCTGACGTCTTGTCTCTGTCTTCAATCTCCACCTGATGAGACAAAAACAAACAATTCATTTCATGCACTTACAGCAGAATACTATCAGCAAGCATTTTGTAAGTCGCAGGGGCAAAGGCGACCACGGTGCAAGGGAAGCTCTATGGCAGTTTGGACGACCTACAGCGCACGGCAACATTTGCGCGGAGAACCGGCGTTTCCATCTGAGTGATCGACAAGAAGAAGAAGAAGAAGAAGAAGTAAGTCGCATCACCAGCACAATTGCCAAGATGCAGTAAATGTTTACTTTTCATCAGACACTTCAGGTTAAATAAAATCCTGACAAAACTGAATTTTGCAAACTCTAAGAACATTTCAATGTGCAGAGCACAGTATGAAAAAAAGTAATACGTAACTCAAACTCTTTGGCAGTCTCACAGCCGAGGGATTAAAGGAGAAAAAACCCTGAACCAAGGCACAAGGAAAACAACTTCCTTTTTATTTGGTTTAATCATGTTTACAAAGCCATGGAATTTATTACAGTATATAGGAAAGGAGCACAACAAGATAACTTATAAATGTGCTCTTACAATGATAAAGTGGCTTTTCATTTCTTGTTTTTTTGGGTTGTTTTTTAACTGTAGCATTATACTGAAAACAAAAGAAAAACGCCACTGCACTCACATGAATATGAGCAACGGAAACCACAGAGACAGTCTGCGTGTTGACGATCCACTGCGCAGTCACACGCAGCGTGCGTTCCTGGGTTCCATCCTTCAGCCCGTCCAGCGCAGCCCGCACGGCCACCTTGGCTCCCGACCTCCAGTTGTTGTCCATCAGCAGTGACCCGCAGAACGCCGCCTGCTGGTCTTCCCCGGCCCAGCCAATCACGGCCTGGGCCACGTCTCTGCCGTCGGCACAGCGGATGTCCCTGTCTGGCGTCAAGAAGACTGTTGAGATCTTCCAGCTACAGGAGTCGGCAGGGCTGCTGCACAAGAGTCGTGGCGGTAGTGTGGACGTGATGGTCAGGTGGTGTGAGTCTTCCCCTTCCGTCAGTACCAGCCTGTCTTCTTTCACCTGTAGCAGACACACATACAGGTGAATAGATATGCTTCTTCTTCTTCTGCACATCCATTTTCAAGGACAAAAACATAACAATAAGGACTGGGTATAGAGCAACTCTGTCGCTGCACTTCATTCTCCATGGATAGCAAACCCGAATCTTCTTAAGGAAAATAACTACACACAAACAAGTATGCATGCACGTATGCCTGCACACACACACACACACACCACACACACACACACACACACACACACACAAACACACACACAGGCAAAGAGACAGCATAAACATTATGTGTACCAGCCACACAGAATCAATGCCCTTTTCTTTCTTCCCCACTGAAGTGCTAATAATTCAGTCATTTGTTGTACAGTTGTATATGAATAATTCTGACATGTTACAATGCACTAGGATGCTCACTGTGATCTGTGCGATGATGATTTTACTGCGTCGTACAGCTCCAGTGGTTTGTTGGCAATTACTCTGGTAGCAGGCCGACACACCACATGAGATCTGCCCACAAACATGCATTTTAAAATTGATGTAAACATGAACAGGAAAGTTTTGGGTTTGTTCACTTCTTTTTAACAAGAAATATTTTTCCCAAAATATGAAGTAACTAAGTCGTTCAGCTATTCAAAAGAGGGCGGAAAAAAAATTCAAAACACTACCACTGAAATCTTTCACAAAAAGAAAGATATTGAATAAGCTCCACAGAGACCTTTCTCAAATAAGGCAACATTCTCAAAATTGTGTGATATATGCAACTTGACCACAAGATAGCAAAACCCTCCTCTCTCAATTGCACATGTTGTATGCATTAACCCCTTCACTGCCACAGTGGTAGTAACTTATCCGAACGGTCTATGGGAAAGAACTGTGTTTAGAACCCCTACAAGTCCTTGGACAGTGGTTACCTCCCATTTAGTTTTCAGAAATGTCCTGAAATGTTGTTGACACAAATCCCACGTATGAGATACGGTTATGGGCGTACGATAAACAGAAAATGACCACGTATTACATACGGGGTGGGCAGTGAAGGGGTTAAGAGCACTTACTTCCCTTGGTTTCTCAGACCCTGGTAAAATAATTTCCACCACAAACCAGAAATTTAAAAAGTTGCAACCTAGGGAGTCATTGTAAGACAAGGTGAAATCAGATATTTAAATCAGAAATTTTAAAAAAAGTTACGAAAAAAGCAACCTACGGAGTCATTGTAAGACAGGGTGGAGAGCTGATCTTCCCGCAGAATGCTGACGGACACATTCTGATTCAGCATCTCGTCCACGATGATGCCCTGGTTGAGGAACCAGGTGACGTGATACTGAAGGTCCACGCCGTCCAGGAGGTCAAAGGAGCACTGCAGGGTGATGTTGCTGTCACCTATCACTCTCACTTCTGGCGCTTTTTCAAAGTCAGATGCAACTGCACATGGAAAAAGACGGTAAACTAAGATTATTTCCCAAATCTATAGTTTTAATAAGCATACTTACCATGCCTGAGATTTTGTTCTAAAACGAATTTCAATAAGCATACTTACCATAACTTACACATTACACATTACTACTACCCCCTCCCCCTCTACAACTACACACGCACACTCACAGACAGACAGACAGACAGACAGGCAGACAGACAGATGCACACACATCCTCTCTCTGTGTCTCTGTCGGCTTACCAATGGCAATTGCAAGTTGCTCCAGGGTATCCACAGGACAGTAAGCAATCTCAAATCCTTCCACCTCCATGGGCGTGAACCTGTCCTTGTTGATGGTCGTACCGATCAGGAACATGGCTGTTCTCTGGATGTTCTGACGCGTACGTTTGATGAATTCCTGTGTGGAAACTTCAAGCTTGTCGTTGAAGAAGAGAACCAGGCCGGTCTTCACGCTCCAGGAGAACTTGATGTTGACGAAGACGTTGAGCTGGAAGTCGGTGGTGAAGACGGTCCATTCCCTGGTGAGGGTGCTGACTCGCAGGTAGAGGCGCCCACCGCTATACCACATGGCCAGACCGTACGATGTCGCTACGTCGCCACCACTGGTGAATATCACTGAGCCTTCACGCAGCTAAAAGACACAGCAAAATCATTGAATGCTAATACATTAATTACTGCATAATAAAAATTAAATTCTACGCGCATTGTGTAAAATTATTGTAACGAAAACATCGCATTACAGGTACATCCTAGTGAAGTTCAACATGTAAACAAAAACAAAACAAACTTTTTAACGTTCTGTCAAATGGATGCAATCAAGAAAATTCACAGTGCACAAACATCTCAGCAAATTTCAACATGTTAATATAAACAAAACAAAGCTTTCAAGATGAGATTGCAACTGACTAACATGCACTTGACACTTCAAATCACCAAGAGTTTACAGAGCATCCAAACACATCAAAGAAGCCATCTAAAAACTTTGATTTTGTGTGTGTTTGTGTTAGTTGCTTATATTGATTTTTTTTAATGCTGTTCAATCAATCAATCAATATGAGGCTTATATCGCGCGTATTCCGTGGGTACAGTTCTAAGCGCAGGGATTTTATTATTTTTTTTAATGCAATTTATATCGCGCACATATTCAAGGTGCAGGGATTTATTTATGCCGTGTGAGATGGAATTTTTTTACACAATACATCACGCATTCACATCGGCCAGCAGATCGCAGCCATTTCGGCGCATATCCTACTTTTCACGGCCTATTATTCCAAGTCACACGGGTATTTTGGTGGACATTTTTATCTATGCCTATACAATTTTGCCAGGAAAGACCCTTTTGTCAATCGTGGGATCTTTAACGTGCACACCCCAATGTAGTGTACACGAAGGGACCTCGGTTTTTCGTCTCATCCGAAAGACTAGCACTTGAACCCACCACCTAGGTTAGGAAAGGGGGGAAAAAATTGCTAACGCCCTGACCCAGGGTCGAACTCGCAACCTCTCGCTTCCGAGCGCAAGTGCGTTACCACTCGGCCACCCAGTCCACATTGTGTGTTGTGTGTTTATTGTCAGCTTCTATGCAATTTCTTATTTTGAGATAATAAAGCATTATTGCATTGTATTGTATTGTACTGTATTGTAACATACCTCTGTGACCTTGAGCTTGAAGGTCACAGTGAGACCCAGGTCACAGCGTTCGAGATCCCAGAGACAGCCATCAGCGTTTCCGAGGTCCATGTACTGATCCACTCCGTTCAGCAGCAGAGCCAGACCCCCCAGGGGACCCGGCACTAGGCTGGGGCCGCCCACCACCGTGAAGTTGAAGGTCAGCGTCTGCAGTAAGGTGCCGATGATCTTCACGAAGGTCAGTCGCTGAATGACGATGTCAGTGGCTGAAACATACATACAGTGAATTTCAAGTTTAACTCTTAACGTCCTGTAAGGTTTTTTGCATGTCCCAGTGCAAATCCTATAAGGATTTGGGAAAAAGAGACAAAATTTGGGCGTGTTCAATAAAAAAATCATATTTTTATTGTTTATGGATGGATTTACTTGATATTTTTTTTTACCATAGATCACTCTGTCCACTATCATCATCACCACCATCGAAGTCATTCTCCACATTTCTTACCTCAAACCCGTGAAAAGACGTGTCACTATCACTATCACTCGTCTCCATGTTGAATTTTGAAAGCTAACACAAAAAATCCGAACAAAATCCGTCCACAAAAATCGAAATCACATTCAAAAGTCCTGAGAAAAAACGACCGGCAGCCATGCCATGTGCATCGAAGGACTAAAGCTGTTTTCCAATGCAGGAGAGCATCGGAAGGCTGGTAACTCTTGTTTAATGACACTAGCAGAGAACGCGCGGTACCGCGCGGTTCAGGATTATTGACGTCAAGCGGAACCGCGCGGTACAGGACGTTAAGAGTTAAACAATGTTATTTGAAAAAATACAGGTAATAATAGGCAGACAATCAACTGGATAAATGGAGCACAACAAGCTATGCTTATATACATGCTCTTAAGAAACAGTACAAGATCAGATTTGGCGAATGAATATATAATGCATGTCAATAGGATAGTGGGATTTGTGTAAAGGAACAAAAGTCATTTTGAAGAAGACAGAGATGCCCAGGATAATTATTTCTACACTGAATAAAATAAATCTGATATAGCCAAGCTCGACACATCAATAGAAGGAATTTGTTACAAATCATGGGGTCCAGTCTAATTACTATCTCATTGACTATTAACATCACCATCATTATCACCAGCAACCAGACTATCATTTTTGTTACATCTTGATTACAAAAATATATCAGGAAAAACAGTACAAGAAAATAATGGAGACATCTTCTTCTTCTTCTTCTGCGTTCAGTGTTTATGGCCGTCATATCCTGTGGTCGGTCTGTTCAAAACTTAGGGGACAAATAAAGTAAGAAAACTGATTTACCTGTAACAATGGTCCAGGTTCCTGGAGTGTCCACCCGACAAACTTGGCTGGCGTTGCGTGGGTTGACATCTCCATCCTCGTAGCACATACCGTCAATCTCACAGATGTCAGACTGAAATCAAACACAGTACATCAAAATCAGAGATGTCTTTTCTTTTCCTGTACACACCCCCACACCAAATGATACCAACACACCTTGTTGGTGCACAAGAAAAAAACAGTCGATTTGTTCAGTATATTTGAATGTGAGAACCTTGCTTTTGTGAATTTGATTTGATTTTTTTTTTTTTTTTTTTTTGGGGGGGGGTGTCTGTGCTGTAGGTTCCTCTGTACAGACACTTCATTATGTTAAATCAATGAGTTTGTTGCACATGGTAGGAAAATGGATGCCTTTTCAGTCATATAACTAGTTTAATAAATGCTCTCATCACAAAGATCTGCACTTAAACATATCTGCCTAGTTTTTTTCTGACAGGTAGTATAGAACATTTACAAAAGAGAGGTGACAACTAAATCTTTAGAATTGTTCAACATCTCTCACCCTTCGAGTGCAGGCGGTGGTGTTGCACTTTTCACAGAGTGAGCTGTAGAGGATCCGACGGAGTCGCTGAGTGCTGGTGGTGACACCGTCGTTACTGACACGCAGGTAGAAGCTGTCTGACGATGGCAGCGAGCAGTGGATCTCCTGAGAGCTGACGTACGTAGCGTTCACTTCAAACTGCTCACTGCTCTCTGTGAAGGCTGTGCTGGTTTTCTGTAACAGTCGCAGAATTTTAGTGGTTTAAGGCCGTTTTTAATTGTGCCCCAAGTCGACTTCATGAAGACCTTGCAAAGTCTTTTTAGCGAAAACTCAGTACCAAAGCTTTGTGCTGTGAGGTTCCTGAAGTAGACTTCGACAAATTAATATCATGCTTTATAGCTTTGGGAAAAGAAAGCAAAAAAAGAGTAAAAGCAAAAAAGCTTCACCCTTACTGCAAACCTTAAAAAAGAACATTCCAACACACAAATGCTATGTATTGAAGACTCTGTGTAACATTTTAAGGCAGATAACACTGTAAGCTTGTTAACTCCACCATCCGTTCATGTCTTCTCCTTCTTCTGCGTCTCTGGGCTGCGTCTCCCACATAAACCAGTGGGCTTTTGTGTGTATGGTGTTTTTTTTCTCTTTCCTGTAATACCACAAATAAACATACATACATGCATACAAACAAAACACTGCCTCACCGTGATCTTAGTCAAGTGGCAGGTGAGGTTGACGTAGTTGACAAAGTTGTTGCCATAGACGACGAGAGACAGACAGTCGGTCAGCGTGGTGTCACACAGCTCTCCTCCCCTGAGTGAAGTCAGGCTGGGCGGCTCCACACTTGACAGCGAGCAGTCCACACCTGTCATGTTGCTGAAGCAGTAGCACACACCTGTGGACATAGACATAACAAACAATTTACACCTGTCCTGTTGCTGAAGCAGTAGCACACACCTGTGGACATAGACATAACAAACAATTTACACCTGTCCTGTTGCCGAAGCAGTAGCACACACCTGTTGACATAGACATAACAAGCAATTTACACCTGATGCAGTAGCACACACCTGTGGACATAGACAAAGCAGGAAATGTACACCTGTCAACACACACATAGCAAGCAATTTACACCTGTCCTGTTGCTGAAGCAGTAGCACACACCTGTGGATACAGAAAGCAAGTGTGATTTAAATCATAGTACAGGTAAAATAACCTGAATATAAACAGGTATTGGTTTGGTTTTTTCAGCAACAACCACCCAAATGGTCAATGCTGACTGTTGCAGATGAAGTTTCAGTGCGCATACCCCTTGTGCACATACTAACGAAAATCACTGAACATTGAAACAATGCTCAAAAAACTATGCACGGAGAAGGCCGAGACAACCAGATGCTTGGTATTAAGTCAATTTGCCTGGTTTCGTATGACGTCATATAGCATGCTTTCATACGCAGCATTCAATTTGCCTGGTTTCCTATGATGTCATATAGCATGCTTTCATACGTGGCATTCCATTTGCTGCGGATAGCGTTTTTGCAAATGGTGACTGCCGGGAATCTGTAAATGCTGAGAGAACAAGGATCATGTTTGAGAAGGGAGTCAACGACTGAAAGTTGCATATTATGGTAACTATCTTCATTTCAACACTGCATACAATGAATGTTTTATTGGGAAAGGAGAGTTTGCTGACCCAGTGCAAACATTGGAAAAATCATCTGCTGCAGGGTTTAAATTTGTAGCCTGTCCAAGAATTGGATTTTACCCAGAATGTACTTCATGTACCGTAAAAAAGAATTTGTTGCAAAATGTATAGACTTTTGATAGTCACAGAAGCAAACCTGATTGCAGATTGGGTATGCTTGTGCTTCAACCACGGCAATGAAACCGGAACCACATGTAAGTCTGTAAATATAAACCCAATTGCACAACTTCCCTATCAATAGGGTCTGTTGTTGTAAATATAAACCCTATTGCACAACTTCCGTAGGGACTGATCGCCAAAAATCAGAAATAGGTCTGCGTGAGATTATCCAATCCCAAATCCCAAATTCGAAAATTTTTAATTAAATTTTGATTTAATATAATATACTTACCCAATTCTTATGAATGCATTGACTTTAGTCCCACATGCTAGATGTCGAAAAACCTCTCAAATTACCTGCCCTTAGTAGGGTGGTAACCAAGCTAAAAGCGACGCCATAGCCGTTGCTATGGCCTGACCTTGCTCGGTTACCCATAACACCCTGCGCACCACGTGAGCGCTAGCATCCGTAATGTTCATTCGAGACTATTAGTCAAACAAACCCCCAAGGACATAATCCAGCGGGGACGGATGGGAGGGTATTAACTATAAGAATTGGGTAAGTATATTATATTAAATCAAAATTTAATTAAAAATTTTCGATTTAATCACATATTCTTACTCCAATTCTTATGAATGCAGATTCCTCCTAAAGGCGGAGGGAACTTACTTATGTCCTTGCAAGCACCTGCCCTGCAGCCACCAAAGCCGGCAAAGCACTGGAGCCATCCAGTCGCGTGCAAGAGATGTCACGAAGGTAGAAGCTGATGAAGACATCGTCTGACTTCCAGTAAGCTGTCTGCAAGACATCGCTTAATCGCCCTGAACGTAAGACGGCCACAGAGGACGCCCAGGCTCTGGCCTCATGTACTCGAGCTGATGTCATAGGAAGGACTGAACGCCCCCCCTCTCCTGAGAGAGCCACCACTCATAAGCTCGTCTAATGAGGGTCGCCACCCATCTTGTAAGGGTCAATTTCGATATGTCCCTGTCATATTTCGTGTTCAATGAAATGAACAAAAGTTTTTGGCTTTTGGCCCTAACCAACTGAGTGCGAGCCAAGTAAGACTTCAAGGCCCTAACTGGACAGTTAGCTAAGTCCGGATCGTGCGAAGCTAGGATAGTCCCAAGCGGGGGGACTCGGACCACGGGCGGGGATTGGCCTGGCTTTTGATTTTTCGCGAGAAAACCAGGCCGGAAATGAAGCGACATTGAACCATCGCGCTCGAACGCGATGTCTTCCGACAAACCCGACAAGGCATGTATCTCACTGCCTCGCCGAGCAGTAGCCAGAAGAAGCAGAAAAACCGTCTTGCGTGTTAAATCAGTCAGGCTAGCAGCCTGCAAAGGCTCAAACGCCGCAGACCGCAAAAATTCTAAAACCAAAAATAAGTCCCATGCCGGGACAGAGGTCCGTCTCTGCGCTTCCTGGAGAGCGGCCCCTTTGATCACACTAGCAATCACTCCGTTAACGTTAATCAATCTGCCTATCTGCCTCAGAGTAGCAGATATAGCAGAACGTCGGACTCTCAAAGCAGAGGCCGAACTGCCCTGAGCAGACAAAAAAGAAAGATGATTTGCCACCTGTAACGAGCGCGGGGCCACGGCATTGACCCCCGTCTCCCTACACCACTTGGCCCAGGCGGCCCAATGGCAAGCATACACAGACGCAGTCGAGGACCTATGCGCCTTAAAAACCAAATCCAGCGTAGAGTCTGAAGCGCCAGATTTCCGCAGTTCCGACCTCACAGTCTCCAAACGTGTAGGCGCAGGGCCTGCGGGTCTCTGTGCGGAATGCCTGTTCTTGGCTGAACGAGCTCTCCCCGCACCAGATTTAGAGGGATCGGAACCCCTTTTGCCAGCAACAGCAGATCTGGAAACCACTGCTGGGAAGGCCACCAGGGGGCTACCAGCAGCAGGAGCTCCGGACGATCCAGCTCGGCCTTCCTCACCACTCTGCTGAGTAGAGGAAAGGGAGGATATGCGTAGGCCTGAAGGCCGCTCCACGAGATCTCCAACGCATTGCTTGCCCAGGCTTCCGTGTCCGGAAAGGGGGACACGAAAATGGGAAGTCTCTTTGAAAATCTCGTTGCAAATAGATCGATCATGGGCTTCTCCACCTGTGCCCACAGGCGTTGGAGCGCCCCGTGAGTGATCGTCCATTCGGTGTGCAACACCTGAGAGGACCTGCTGAGCGCATCCGCCAGAGCGTTGAGCTTGCCCGGCAGGAACTCTGCTGAAATCATGATCCGATGCGAGTGGCACCACACCAGAACCTCGCATGCCCTGTCTGACAGGGAAAACGACCGAGCTCCTCCCTGCTTGTTGATGTAGGCAGCGACAGTGGTATTGTCCGTGTGCAACCGGACATGTCTGCCGCCCACCAGAGGGAGAAACGCAAGCAAACCGAGGGAAACAGCCTCCAACTCCAGGCGATTGATATGCCAAAGACGCTGGGCCTGAGTCCAAAGACCGGAGGCCGCCTGGCCCCCGATGTGGGCCCCCCACCCAGCCATAGACGCATCCGTGAACAGATCTATGTCCGGAGGGGGCAGAGAGATGGGGACCCCCTGAGAGATCCAGTCTAGATCCAGCCACCGAGCCGTCGCGTGACTGAACCATCCCTGCGTGGAGACGATTTTGTCCCAATCTTGCGAAGCCGGCTCCCAGAGAGAGCTGAGCGCAGCCTGGAAAGGCCTCTTGTACACCCTCCCTAAGGGAACCAGAGTTGCCATAGATTCCATTTGGCCCAGAATCGAGGTAAGGACCCTCACCGAAGCCTGCTGGCTGCCAGCCACGGCCGAAATGAGAGCATGAAGCTTCTGAATCCTCTCCTGCGTAGGCCGGACCGTCCAAGCGACAGTGTCGAACGCCATACCGAGGTAAACAAACCTCTGCGAGGGAGTCAATTCCGACTTCGCTTGGTTCACAGAGAACCCCAGGCTCAGAGCCCGGTTCAACACTACCTGAGTGTTCAAGAGGCACACTGATTGACTCTGACTCAGAATCAACCAGTCGTCGAGGTACGTCCGTAGACGAATACCTCTTTGCCTGATCAGCGCGGCCAACTGTCTGATCACCAAAGTGAAAACCCACGGGGCCAGGGACAGCCCGAAGGGCAGAGCCCTGAATTGAAAGATCCGATGACCCCAGCGGAACCGGAGCCACTTTCTGTCCACTTGATACATAAGGATATGAAAGTAGGCGTCCGTCAAATCCACCGAAGTCACCCAATCTCCCCGGCGCAGGGCCTCCCTGACCGAAGCTGGCGTTTCCATACGAAACTTGATCTTCCGCAGAAACTTGTTCAAGACCGAAAGATCGAGAACAGGCCTCCAGCGGCCCGACGCCTTGGGCACAACAAACAGGCGTCCGTAAAACCCCGGCGAGGAGTGATCCACAATCTCCTCTATAGCCTCTTTGGCCAAAAGAGACCTGATCTCTGTCTCTATGGCCGCTCTGGCCTCTAGGCTGGCCGGAAAACGAAAGGGAGGAGGAACCCTGGTCAAGGGAGCCTTTTCCCCCTCCCACAACAGGCGGAATCCCGATCGCACCACCCGCAAAATCCATTGGCTGTGCACTAACGCCTGCCACATGGAAATGGCCCTGGTGGGGCCCCCCGCCACCACAAAAGTGGGGGGAACAGGGGTGATGTGATCGGGAGAGCCTCATTGGGGGGAGGGCTTTCGAGCCCCCCCCCTCCCCTTCCCGAACGAGGGTTTCTTAGGATAAGGAGCACCCTTGGCTGGTGCGCCCTTATCTCCCTGTTCCTTAGGACGAGAGGCGTTGTGCTGCTTCTTGTTCCAGGCAGGCTTAGAAGAAGACTGAGATTTCTTTGGGGTTTTAAACGAAATCCCAACGAGATGTCTGTCTTTAGCCTCCTGAACTTCCCGCTGCCTTGCATCCAGGGCTACTCTACCCAGGAGAGAGCCCTCAACGAAAGGCGAGGAACGAAGCGAGTCCACAGTAGACTGCTGGGAAAAACCTGCTTGAGAAAGCAGCAGATCACGCCGTGAAAAGACAGCATGAGCATACAGCCTCGCTGAAATGCTCATCCTCTCAGAATTCACCATCCCCAAAGCAGCAAGCAGTACGGAGATGTCACTGGCTGAGGCGTCTTCCCTGAGTCTAAACGGCTCCAAAGAGCCAGCCACAGCTCGAGTAAGAGCTCGGAGCAAAGACTCTGCCATAGAAGCCAATTCAAGATCAAGACGCCCAATCTCCTCCAGAGAAGAGAGAGAAGCGTCCGAGAACGAGACCCCCTCCTTAGCAGAAGGTTGCTTTGGCAACAAGGCAAGCAACTCCGGCGGAATTGGCAAAGTTGCTCTCGGCAAAGCAAAAGTCTGAACAAAGTTCCTTGACTTCACATTCCAGTCCAGCTTTTTCTGCACTAACGGCGAAAAAGAAGTGGCCTGCGCGTTTGACGCTAGCCATGGATCGGCTGAAGCAGGCGCTGAATCATGAGCATGCAACAAAGGGAAAGGAGTTGGAGACAGACCGCTGCCCTGAGGTGCCGGTCGCGCCAAAAGTTGCGACATGTGATACGCCACGGCAGGAGATTCCACAAACCGAAACGATTGTGAACTCTCCTGCGAAGGCCGAAAATCATTCGCAGCAGACGGTGGAAAAGAGACACCCTGTCCTGAATCCACCACCCCCTCCGGAAAGTAACGAGCTGCCACACAAGCCGCTCTTCTCATGGCTTGCCTAAACCCAAAAGGCAAGGCCACACACTCCTCATCTTCCACAGAAGAATCCGAATCCCCAGCCTCTACAGTATCACTGTACACAGGAGGGGAGACAGGAGCAACAAAAGCGTGACCCGATCCCGCTTGCCACCCCCCGTCCCCCCCCTGCCCCACTGGGGTAGAAGGGTAGACAGTAGGCACAGAGGCCCGCCAAGCAGGTGGGGGGAGGGGGCCACCCAACAAAGCCGCGCCAGGCCCATTGTCGGTAGACCGCTGACCGGGCGCTTGGCCCCAACTGTCCAAACCAGTATGGCCAGTTTGAGCCGCCCCGCCCGCTGCATGCGGTGGGAGTTGGCTCGTAGCTGCAGCAAGTGAACCCTGCGAGGGGTAAGACTGAGTGAGAGGCGAGACCGTGAAAGGCCGCCCGTACCCGTCAACCTGCTGTAGTCCCGTTGCCCCACCACCCCACCACCCCTGCTGGGGAGAGGGGCGGCTGCTCGCAATGGACGATACCGGTACTGGCTGAGACGCCAGTCCAATAGCGGACACCCGATCATGCCCTGCGGGCGAGAAAGAGTGAGCCGCTACACCAGCCCCCACCCAGTCCCGCCCAGTGGGTGGGAAAGAGTGAGAAGCTGACACAGCCCCCTGCCCCCAGTGGGACAAGGTGGGACCAAGCCCAGGCTGTGACTTACCATGCCCCCTCTCTCCCTCTCCCACAAGGGGAGAGAGCTGACTTCCCACTGCAGTGTTGCTAAAAGCAAGCTGAGCGGGAAGAGAAAGAGAGGAAGCAGACCCCCTCTCCTTACGGAGAGAGTGTTCGAGCGCAACCGCCGCACTACCAGAGGCAGAGAGGGAAGGCCCGAACTGGTCAGGTGCACCAAGCAAGTGCGCAGAAGAAATGGCCGCCCGGCCACCCCCCCCATCCGCCGGAGACGGCGGAGTCGACGACGACGACGACCGCAGTCGGGCCAGGGAGGAAGGATCCCCTACCGCCGGAGGCAGAGGAGGGACCCCAGAGCGAGACGCAAACTGTTGAGCAATAAAATCAAACAATTCGGACTTCAACGAGCCCAGGGCTGAAGGCCCTGGCTCCTCCCCCCTAACAGGGGACGCGAGCTGTGAACGAACGGAACCCGTCCTCGGAGGGATAGGAACATCAAACGAAGTGCTATTTGCCGGATCTTCTACCCGCATAACAGGCAAATCGACGTTCTTGGCTTTACCCTTAGCTTTAGCTTTCTTAACTGGGCTAAGAACCTTGTCGCCTTCCAGTCCCGCACTCAGTTTAGCTTTGTTGTCGGCCATTTTAAGACCGGCGAAAAACAGTCACCCAGAACAAAATTATCTGCGTGCGTGTTCAAAACAAAGCTATCAACATTTACATTCCAAACGTAAAAAGGAAAGATCTCACCCAAAAGGTAGACGGACAGGTAGACCCCCAAGAACCGGCTAGTCCCACGGACGAGCAGGCATGTGAAGGCCAAAAGTGAGAGCGAAATTCGGACACGTCCACCGTGTGTTGTCGAAAGTCGAGAATGAACATTACGGATGCTAGCGCTCACGTGGTGCGCAGGGTGTTATGGGTAACCGAGCAAGGTCAGGCCATAGCAACGGCTATGGCGTCGCTTTTAGCTTGGTTACCACCCTACTAAGGGCAGGTAATTTGAGAGGTTTTTCGACATCTAGCATGTGGGACTAAAGTCAATGCATTCATAAGAATTGGAGTAAGAATATGTGATTAAATCTCCCCAAAGTGACTATCAGAATAGCAATATACTCACCTCAAATTAAATAAACTCCTGAAGGTAGCCCTACATTGCCTTTGTAAGACAATTACCATCATTCTGGTAAGGGTAAGTAGTCAAAGGTGTAAATGACAGTGATACCTGTATTTAATAGGGAAAATATGTCTAACGGAACAATAATCAACTGCCTGTTTTGATTTAAAATGTCAATACTCTAAAATAAAAAATAAAATAAAACACCAGTAATATCTAGTTAACACAAACACTGACCACGGACACAGACACCCACACAGACACCCACCCACACGCACACACACACACACCCAACAACACACACACACACAGACACCCAACAACACACACACACACACACACACACACACACACACACACACACACACTCACACACAAACACATGCACAAGAAAAGTCAACTTACCCTGTACACATTTTCCATTGTTGGTGCAGTCGTTAGGGCAGACGGTGTTGACCACCGGGGGCAGGACGGGAACACCGGTGGTGTCCAGTGTCCAGTAGGTGATGTCAAACTCCACAGTGACCAGACACTGCTGCTTGATGTTCTCCACCGCCACCATCGCCCAGCTGTCATCTCCAGTCATCTGTTGACAGCACCAGTGGCCAAACATTGTTAAACTGTACAGTGATCTGATCAAATACACTGGAACTCCCCTTTTAAGCCTCAACAAATCTGGAAAAATCTGGTCTTACCATTGAGGGAGTCTTAAAATGAGGTAAATCTACAGACGTTATGAACAGACGATCTGAAAAGTAAAAGTCATAAGAAGGGGGAAGTCTTAAATAGGTCAGAAACAAAATTCAGCAATAGTAAAGACAAACTGATGTCCTCTCCTGCCAGCTAATACCCATAGCCAACAAAATCAAGTGGATGTGGAAAGACTTTTTGAGTTTTGTTTTTTTATATTTGGCCCATTCTTTTTCTGGGAGGTGCAGTGTGGGGAAGACGGTTCCTTTCCATGAAAAATCACAGATCTGAGGAGAGTTCTCCAGACATTTAAAAAATGTTGTTTTAAAGTTTTAAGCACAATGAAAAACCATGATATTTCATTAACACTGTTTCTTAAGTTCTCATTGGGAACAAAGCTTCATGGAAATGAAAGAAGATGAGGTGCCTTACCATGTAGTCCCTGACACAGAAGTCTGTGTAGACGTCTATCTGTGCCCCCAGCAAACCAGCACAGTCAGTGTAGGAGGCTGAGGCATTGATCTGAGTCTCACAGTACTGCTGGGCAACCTCCACCGTGATGCCCATGTCCACTGGCTGCACACGTCAGTGAAAACCAAATTATTATGCTGATTGTAAATTTTAGTTTGCTCAAGTCAAAATAAAAAATGAGAGAGAGAGAGGGAGATATAGAGACAGACAAAGAGAAAGAGACAGAGAGAGAGAGAGAGAGAAAGAGAGAGAGAGAGAGACAAAGAGAAAGAGAGAGAGAGACAAAGAGAAAGAGAGAGAGAGACAAAGAGAAAGAGAGAGAGAGAGAGAGACATAGACAAAGAGAGAGATGAAAGTGTCAACTTACAACGTGCACGTATGTGATGTTGTACTCAAACACAACACGTGGTTCAGTGGATCGACACTTGAGCGGTGAAGCAGGAGAGGCCTGGATCAGAGTGTCGGTGATGTCACCTCCTGTGAAAAAACAAACATTGGGTGGTTAGAACAACGAATCACTGTTCCTAGAGATAAACATGTCACGCATCAATAAACAAATCATTTCTGAGACCTGATACACACCATGTACAACTATCAAGGTGAACAATTTTCTTTACCTTGTTCTTCTTACAAGCTGACAATCATATCGGTTTATAACTTGTTCCTCAGATGTGCTGACATAATACTGTAAAAAGGATCATAAAACATGGAGAAGTATAAAAAGACTCATTTGTTATCCTCGCAGCAAATGACACCGGCTCACCTTTGTTGAGGGTTGCAGTCTGTGTGTTGAGGTCGTCTCGCTCCCGGCTGGTGATGCGACTGCCGCTCCCACTGCCACGGTGATGTCTGTGTGACTTGTTGGAAGCCTTGCTCCGCTTGCTGTTGCCACAACTCTTCTTGCTTTGGTTGCAGGCGTCCTCCACCTCCTGCCGCTGGGCCGTGTCCGTCTTGCCGCACTGGAAGACGTCGCGACTCTGGCCGCACACACCCACGCTGCCGTAGGCACAGTCACAGAACACCGTGGAGTCCGAGTCGGTGGCCTGGCAGTACCCGTCAAACAGCGAGTCCTCTTCTGGAACTCTGCACACAGACAGGTTGCACAATCAATGCAATGGAACCCGCCATTTAACATTTCAAAAAACTACCAGAAAACCAGGTCTTAAACTTACAGATGTTATGAAGAGGGAGTTGGGGTTCTCAAAATGGGGGGAGGGAGGGAGGGTTGAAAGGGGATCCCTCTCTGCATGATTATGTAGCTTAAGCTCTGTTTAGTAAGCTTTCTGTATAATTGCTTACTTAAGAACTTAAGATGGATTCTGTCACTGATAATACATTTAGGAGTAAGCCAACTACTACACTAATGAAGGGACCATTGATCTGAAATCTGCTGATGCTGAGCAAGAATAGGTAAAAGAGATCCCATAACAATCTTCGGTCGTAGGGGGGCGAGATGTTAAGACATCTCAACTACTCTCGGTTCAGCTTTATGAGGGCAGTGCCCACTCCTCTACCTCGCTGCCTCTGCCTTACCTGGCCCTAAATAAGGTGCAGGTACCCATTTCCAGCTGACTGGATGGAAAAACACTCAGAAAAATCATGTAACTGTACTCGCCCCGTGTTGGTATCGCACCCTTGACCTCCAGCATAAGACGCAAGCGCAAAAATATACAAGAAAACAATAGTATGTACCTCCACGAAAGGCTGAATGCATTGGCGAAGGTCTTGGTCTTTTGCACAAGTGTGCCGTCAGCAGTGGTAAGATCGTTGTCTCTGTTCTTGTCAAATGAGCCGCAGAGACCTGGAACAAACACACAATCATCAATCACGGTCCACATGATAGAAAAGATCCTTTAGCATGCGGTACGTGCCTTCTTGAGCTTCACAGACAATCACAAATATAAAATTTCAAAAATAAATTTTGATTTAATTAATATACTTACCAACTCACATAGAAAGCATTAACTTCAGTTAAAGTGCTAGGACACTGAACTACGCTTCACCCCAAAGGGGAAGCAACCCCCTAAAAAAGAACGGCCTTGACCTCTAACCCAAGCTATACAAGAGTCGAGGTCATACCGTCACGTGACCTATCACGCGTGACTCAACCGCCGCCATGTTGAAACCTCACTCCCACTGAAGTGATCTGTTCATTTTTAGGGAAACCCTAAGCAATAACTTCGTTTTGTGATAAGACATTGAAGCACTCTTGCATGGCAACATGGGGAAATAACTCTGAAACAAAAACCGTATGCCATATAAGGCATGGTCCTTAGAGGTTATTTCCACTACCGGTGTACTGCGCCTGCGCAGGATGTATACCGGTGAAACTCATCCCGTATTAAAACATATACCCCCTTCAAAAAATTTGCGGGGCAGGCTGGGAGGGAATTCAATATGTGAGTTGGTAAGTATATTAATTAAATCAAAATTTATTTTTGAAATTTTATATTAAATTACATATTCTTACGCAACTCACATAGAAAGCAGATTGCTAATTTAGGTGGTGGGCAAATGAACTCACAGTTAACATCTTGCAAGTATCTGGCCTGTAGCTACAATAGCTGGCAAACCGAAATTTCTGTTCTGCCGAGCACCAGATACGTCCCCAGGAAAACATAAAAAGACATCTTCTGCAGAAGATGTCTAGTAGATGTGTGCTAAAATAGCGGGTACTTAAAATACCCCGCCGATAGAAACTCATGACTACGTCCCTGAACGTTCAATGAGCTGCATTCATGACTTATGTAAGTCTCTCAGACTTGAGAACAGGTAAAGAAGAGGCCTACACTCTGACCTCTTGAGCCCGTGCTGCCTGAAAAGGGAGGACTGACTGCCCCCCCCCCCTTTTTCTTGCCACCACTGTAGGCATGCCTAAACAATGTGGCAGTCCATTTAGCTAAGGTTGACTTCACTAAATCATTGCCTCTAGAAGAGGCTAATTTTGTCAAGGATTAAACAATCCGAACTCAAAAACTCCAAAACTAGGAGCAAGTCCCAAGTCGGGACTGGAGATAAATCAGATTTGCTTTCAGCCAACCAAAGGGAGGTTCCCTTTAATCACGCTGGCTACAAAGAACCCAAGTGAAAATATTTTGCGACCTAGCTGTGTCAGTGCAACTGAAATCACATAAAGTCTTAATTCAGAGACGTGGGAGAAAAATCGGAAAGCCAGGATAGGTGGTTCGCCACCCGCATTGAACGGAGAGAAGTGGAGTTCTTTCCGTTAATATACGCCATTAGTTCCAAGCCAGTCAAAGTGACACAAAACGAAGACGCTGAACCCCTATGGAATCTCTAGACCAAATCCAGAGTTGGGGCAGAAGCCCCTGAGCGTCTCAATGATTCCCTTACAGTAGACACCCGTGTGGCTCGAGTGTAAAAACGGCGCCCTCTTGCCAGCCCAAAGGACTGGCAACCAAGATTGAATGGGCCCATAATGTGCGACCAACAGGCCGCTCAAAGTAAAATCGAGAGTATTATCCGGGAACAGGGAGACGAACATTTAGCAGAAGGTGATAGTACCGAGAGGCAAAACTTCTATCAGCGGCTTCTCCAAATTCACCAGAAGGAGTAGAAGCGCGTAGTGAGATAGGGTCCAATCCGAGTGGACATTCTTGGCCGACTGACTAGAGTCTGCCAATAAATACATAGAGCCTCTCAGAAAGGTACTTCACCGCTAAAAAGATCTCGTGGTGGTAAAAAACCACATCAAAACCTCGCATGCTCGCTGTGGCAGTGATAAGGGGCGAGATGCCACCCCCTGCTTATTGAGATAAAAGACCACTGTGGTGTTGTCTGATTGAATCAACACATGTTCTCCCCTGACAAGAGGAAAGAAATCCGCAAGAGACAGAACTGCTTCGCTGGTGGAGAGAGAACCAACGGGAACGCCCTGCATGAGCAGTGGTGTGAGAATCCAAAGATTGGTTGTGTCTGTGAACCAGTCAAGAAAAGACACTAACATGTTCCAGCTCTTCATTTGATTGCTTAGAAAACGAAACCAGAGCCCTGAAGATCTGAATTAAATATATGCACGATCTATATAAGTGACCCAACAGGAAGGGCCCCAGTGCCTCCCTCAATAAAGTGGAAGTTCTAATCGCCCCTCCAGCCGCTGTGGGAAAACACAGAGGCAGAGAGAAGAGTGGAGCCGAACGCTAAGACTCCAGTTGACAAGTGCCAAGAGTATGCATGAAAGCATGCTATTGTTTGCCCACTGAACCCTACCGCTAAATCGCCTCGAGGAGATAAAGTGGTTGGCGGGTATTTGGCAACGTGCCATGCCGAGAAGAAGATAAAAAACCAAAGCTGAGAACGGCCAGCTTAGCGCTTTTCTCTGATAAGAGAAGCCGAGGCCTGCCGTGGGCTTTTCCTTTTGCTGTGAGATTCTCTCTGTTAGAGAAGAGTCCGTGTGCAAATAAGAGGATTCGCAAAGAAGACCCTCGAGCAAGGAAGAGATTTAAGTCTCACCGACAGAACAATACTGTCGGCCGAGGCCTTTTCCCAGACGAACAGCAAAGCTAAACCCTTTGTATATGTGTCCCGACAGAACACAAAGGCATCCCGTGAGTACGAAACCGCACAAGGGAAAGAACGAATCAAAGTCTTGTACCAAGACGCGGATAATAGAAAGAAGAGCGGCCACAATCTTCCACAGCCAGGAGATCATTGTTCTTGAAAACAGACAGTTTCTCCTTGCTATGAACGTTAAGATGTATGATCGACAAGTCCGGTGCAACCGGAAGCGGTTCCGTAGTACGAAGAAAAGAATAAACTAAGTTCTTAGGCTTGGTGTAACCTAGGACTACGGATATCGCTCAGCGAGTGAAGCGTTACTTGCGCGGGTGACGCAAGCGAAAGCAACGCCGCATCGCTGCCCACAAAGGAAGTGGTGGAAAAGGAGAATCATATGAGAAAACTTCCCCAAGTTAAAATTCTAGAGCCAGACAAGAAAGCGTCCCTGCGTGTGTAAACCGCAAGTGCGTACAACCGTGCCACGACTGACATTTGTTCGGCTGAAACCTTAGCCAAAGAGGCCAGGAGTATGGGGACGTCTTTCACGCTAGAGTCGTTTCGAAATACGAAAGGATCCGACGACACCGCGATCGACCGCGAAAGAGATCGAAGAAGTGTCTCTGAAAGAGACGCAAGTTCCAACGAGTATCTTCCCGTCTCATCCAAACCAAGTAATGCGCCTTCAGAGTAAGCACAATGTTTGTCCAAACGATAGACATCCTCTCTGAGATTAGCCGACTCCGGAGTGACCGGAAGCGGTGCACTCGGCAAAGCGTAAGTCTCAATAAGACTGTGATGACGACGGGAGAGAGCAAACTTGCGTGAATGAAACGAAGTGCTCGACTTCCGTAACTGGTCTGAGGCAAGCCATGGCTGAGCAGCATCAGGAGCCTGACCGTGTGCAGCCAGTAAAGGCACAGTATCCACAGGCAAGCTATTCTCAGAACCCGAAGTTCTAGCCAGCACCCTGGAAAGTTCGTAAGCAACAGAAGGAGACTCGCTAAAACGATATCCCTGAACTTCCATTAAAGCAGGGCGGAAATCACCCACCACTGAGGGTGGTGGTGCCGCAGAGCTTGTCATAGCTGTCACCCCTTCAGCGAAGTACTTGGCAGACACCTGAGCTGCAGTAACCATAGCTGGTTTAAGTCTGAGTGACAACTTGACATCAACTTCCTCCTCAGAAACTGAGTGAGAATCGTCGAACTCCGAATCTGCTGTGGCCGGACCGTGAAAGTCACTGTGACTAGCTGCGTCACTAAAACGATCCACCACAGGCGAGGCTGATTGCAAAACGGAAGGACCGTGCAAAGCCTGCCCGAAAGCAGCTTCCTGCCCAGAGGGAGGAAGTTGAGACTTGTTTACATTCACCGGAGACATACCAGTCTGCCTGTGAGTACAACTGTCTCGTTGTCCGGTGTCGACCCCCCGTGAGTTCCGCTTGCTAAGAGCGATAGCCTCTGGGAAAGTCGAACTTTCACCCCCCGGCCGTGGCGGGGGGGCTACTAGTTCCGGCCCAACTTGTTGTCCGGTGTCGACCCCCCGAGTTCCGCTTGCTAAGAGCGATAGCCTCCGGGGAGTCGTACTTTCACCCCCCGGCCGTGGCGGGGGGGCTACTAGTTCCGGCCCAAC
Source organism: Littorina saxatilis (assembly GCF_037325665.1). Classification (NCBI taxonomy): domain Eukaryota; kingdom Metazoa; phylum Mollusca; class Gastropoda; order Littorinimorpha; family Littorinidae; genus Littorina; species Littorina saxatilis. The sequence continues at coordinate 41,926,178 of NC_090256.1, forward strand.
TTGTTGTCCGGTGTCGACCCCCCGAGTTCCGCTTGCTAAGAGCGATAGCCTCCGGGGAGTCGTACTTTCACCCCCCGGCCGTGGCGGGGGGGCTACTAGTTCCGGCCCAACTTGAACACTTTCACCAGAGAACCTGGCTACCGGTGAACTTGACTAACCTGTAGAGCGTGAAAGCTCCTCGTATGAAGTAAACACACTCCTCTGCGTGCACGTCAGCCGAAGTGACTGTGCATGAAGGCGGAACCTCGATGCGTGACAACAAGCCGCGTCGCCCACTCCCGCCGGGAGCGAGCACAAAATCGACGAATGGCAACATGTTATACATTTGGGTCGAAAACATCTCAAAAAAGGGAAGAAAAACCATCTTTAACACAAGTATTCTTTCCCACTGTGTTTGCCTTGGCTGAAGTAACCTAAATTTAACCTGCTTCAGCACCGGCATGATTGGACTCATAGAGTCCGAAAATTAACGGACATTCTTTCTTTCTTCTTTATATGGTGTTTAAATCCATATGTACTCGATGACTATACACGCTAATTGCTTTACCCACAGCTGGAGACATGCTAAATTAAGTTCCCTGCAAGATATTGTGGTCTAGGGCCTCTTAAAAGTTGAGATATTTGAATTCTTATTTTGATCTAGATCGTCCTATTTATCTAGATTTGCCAACAGAGGTAGCGTTGACGCAAGGGAAATCCTCCGCGTCTTTGTTGACATCCTCACCTTACAGAGGCTAGAACAAGCTGTAATACATGTATATGGTCCGCGCATGGCGACATATCGTCATTACATGGTCTTATGGTGCGTTTGACATCGATTATGGGCAAACTACACTTTGTAAACACGGGAGCGCGTACATATGCCTTTAACGTCGTTTTCAACCATTCAAGGTTATTTAACAGACGTAGTAGTAAGAGAAGCTGGGTCAAGAACAGAAATGGTAGTGCCTTTGCCTTTCTCTTTATGCGAAACTTAATAGTAGAAACCTCAGCAGCTACTGACTAGTCTGTGGTTTCTATTTCTCCTTGTCAGCCATTGCTGACAAAAAAACCAGTCTGAGTTATGATATTGATAAACAACAACCAGACCGAACAACGGAGAAAGAAACAAACGCAAGCAAAAGCAAACAAATTAGAACGAGCTCACCCAAACTTGTGCATGAGAAGCAGGGACCTGTAGACGGGGTGAAACACTGTCCAGAAGACAGTAGGCTAAAAGCCTGCAGCGTAGTGTAAAAAGCGTCCGAGCTATCTGGTGGCTGAAGTGGGAGTGTGGTTTCAACATGGCGGCGGTTGAGTCACGCGTGATAGGTCACGTGACGGTATGACCTCGACTCTTGTATAGCTTGGGTTAGAGGTCAAGGCCGTTCTTTTTTAGGGGGTTGCTTCCCCTTTGGGGTGAAGCGTAGTTCAGTGTCCTAGCACTTTAACTGAAGTTAATGCTTTCTATGTGAGTTGCGTAAGAATATGTAATTTAAACAAGAATTAGGGTTGAAACAGTGGAACGTATAATTCAGGTCTAAACCAAACATTCACAAGAACTTTGACCTATTAACCTTTAAAGTCAACAAACAAGATACACAACAGACACAATTAACCGATGTTGTGACTTATCTTTGAATGTGACTGGGATGACCAGAAGATTGTCGCGTAGCAATAAGCAACAAGTAGGTATCGAGTTAAACAAATCTGTTTGTAAGCATATACAATTACAATGACTGCAGCAAAGCAAATTGTACAATGGAACCCCCCTTTAAACCCCTCTATAAATCTGAGAAAATCAGGTCTTAAAAAGGAGGGAGGCTTAAAAGGGGGGTTCTACTGTACCCCTGACTCGAGAAGCAACAGAAAGTGGGAAAGAAACGTTAAGTACTGTGGGTAAGGTAAGGAAGGATACTTCATGGTACAAAACCTGCTGGCCACAGAGCCACACACACATGCTCAAGAACATAAGAAACATTAAGTACTGTGGGTGAACAACAGGTAAGGAAGGATACTTCATGGTACAAAAACTGCTGGCCAAAGAGCCACACACACATGCTCAAGAACATATGAAACGATCGTCCATGCTCACCCTCTGTGTTGTTGAAGGCGCTTCCTGAAGCCACGATCCACACGTTGATGAAGCCCCTGGAGTGGCGGCGCTTTTCCACCTGGGCGTACACCACCTCACCGTTGGGCAGGAACACCTGTACACACACACACACAGAGAAATGAAATCCATGACACAAACACAGGAAGGGGTAACATTTACACAAACACAGGAAGGGGTAACATTTACACAAACTTCCTTGATTGGCAGGAACACCCGCAGGAATAAGATCGAAAAACAAGGACTTGCCTGCAAAGACAAAGACAAATAAAGAACAGTGAGAGTGAGGGATGAAGGGAGGGAGGGAGAAAAAAAAGAGAGAAAGAGAGAGAGAGATTGAGAGAAAGAGAAAGAAAGAAAAAGAGATTGTTGAATGATTGATTTTAGAGGTTTTAAGAGACACTTTAAGAGAGAGAGAGAGAGAGAGAGAGAGAGAGAGAGAGAGAGAGAGAGAGAGAGAGAGAGAGAGAGAGAGAGAGAGTGAGTGAGTGAGTGAGTGAGGGAAAGCGAGAGACAGAGAAGAAAACAAGCAAAGCCAAAGAATGCCCGCCCCATCGGAGCGCCCGACTCACAGCGTATTTATCCTCATTGTATTTGTTGACCCTGAATCCCGGGGCCAGAGCTCCGTTCCTGAGCAGCGTGACGGAGACGGGGAAGGATTGCTGGTCAGCGGACTGCTGGGGGGGACACTTGTTGATCACCACCACGTCGTCGTCCACACGCACCGCCACCGCGCAGTTACACGACGCTCGCCCGCGGCACGACCGGTAGAACGTGTTCACCTGTTGACAACCAGAATACATAAAGACTCAGTCATGATTATGAGAAAGCACACACACTATTCAAAGTCCCTTTAACAAACAATGAATAAAACATAAGCAGGGCTAACACACAAAAAAAGGGAAAAACCTGAAAGGCCAGAGTCCACTGTTTGTTTTTTTCCTTTTCTTGTAGAGGCAAAGAACAGCCTTTCCTGGTACGAACATGTATGTTAATAAATTATAACCATCCAAACTAACAATTTTGTTTAAAAAAAGGTTTTCTGCAAGAAACCGGACTTTCCGGTTTTAAATTTTGTCAAAAACCAGATTACCGGCAAGAACCGGAAAGGTGTTAGCCCTGCATAAGTAAAATAATGCATGGATAGCAGATATTGTTTACTGAAGAGGAAAAAATCTCCATTAAAAAATATGATCATAGAAAAAGGAACCAGCTACTGACATGCTCATTCAAAGGTGTAATGTTTCGCTCAAAAGAAATAGAAATAATACTACACAATAGATGGCAAAAGATGAATGAAAAGGACACAGTAGAACAAACACTTTTAACGCAAAAAACACATCAAAATAAACATTTCTGAAACATGATCCTACCTGGTAGTTTAGTGAACGATGGCGATACAGAACAAACTCTCCTTCGTAGAAGTTGTCGTAGGTCCTGAAAGTTGAATAAAGGCATCATTGGAAGTTTTGGAGAAAGAAAAATAGCAAAGCAACGCTTGAAGCCACAGACACACAAAAAAGAAAGCTAAAACAAGAAACTATCTATTTTTCAGCAAATACGTCCTACAAAGTTTACATTCAATGTTCATTCAACTAGCTGTGACTGGTTTCAATCAAATCAAGGCAGCCAGTACTCAAGCAAGACCAGACGGCATTCTCCAACAACATAGATGTTGACCTGTACTCACGTTCCATCAAAGGTCTCGATGTGAGGATCGTTGACTGACACACACTTGGCCGCTTCGTCACGGTCCTTGACCGTCAGCTGATGACAAAACACAGTTTGCATCATGTTCAAAGACACCTCATCTCAATCGAAGAGTTCATGTTTATTTCAACATCAACTTGTGGACTCATTTACTGTTTGGAGTTTAATTGACAAATAAAAAACAAGCTGCAAGCCTGACAAACAAATAAAAAACAAGCCGCAAGCCTGACAAACAAACAAACGGCAAGTCTGACAAACAAACAAACGGCAAGCCTGACAAACAAACAAACGGCAAGCCTGACAAACAAACAAACTGCAAGCCTGATAAACAAACGAAGAGAAATGTTGTACAACTCTCACCTTGACCTTGCCAAGGCTGTGTGTGATCTGTGTGGTGATGCGCTCAGAGGTGACCTGGGCCCACACCTCCACCGTCCTCTGCTGGTCTCCGTCCTTCAGTGCGTCCACCACGCCCTTCACCACGATCATGTGGGTCGAATCCCAGCGCAGAGCGTCCAGACTGATGCCGCAGAAGGCTTCTCCCCCCTCTCCTCTCCACTCCACCACAGCCTGTGTGATCACGCGCTGGTCAGGACATTTGTTTTCACGTGCCGCACGTACGCTGGCATACAGCCGCACCTCGCAGCCGTCACGCTCGTCGAACGGACAGAACAGTGATGGGGGCACGAAACTCTGGATGTTGATCAGCCCTGGTAATCCCCCTTCAAAAACTAGCAGGACTTCTGTCAACAACTGAAATGAAGCATAAACACAAAGTGTTCAAAATTGTCTTGTCAGCCTGCTCAAGAAGTTTTCCAATATTTTACATGCATCTGCTCAACTAAATACTATTTGGAAAAAAAAAAGAAATTCAGTGAACATCCTGCAGTTCTTCGCTTTACAAAGATGGCCCATATGTCTAGGTCACTGAAAAACTTAACAATGTCTAAGTAGTGAAGAGAGACAACCAATTGAACCTTACTTCCAATTTAATGTGAATGACGTTGCTGCGGACAGGTTCACCAGTTGTTGCTGGACAGTTGTTGCTGTAGCAAGCAGTTACCTGGCAGTACACCTGAAAAACAAAACGCAACAGACACAGGTCTCAAACACCAATACTTCCAGTACAAAGTTGTTAGTTCTTACAAAACCACAGTGAATGATTTCCCTGCCATTCAAAATAAATGTAAATTCTGAGGAAAGCTATTACAAAATAATCAAGTTCTCTTTTTTTTCTTCTTCTGAAATCGTGGGCTGTGACTCCCATGTTTACTTGTAAGCACGAGTGGGCTTTTACGTGCATTGCCTGTTTTTTCCCACACCATTCAGTCAGTCATACTCCATCTCCGGGGTACTCTACACATTTAACTTTCAGGTAATAGTTCCATTTCGAACAACACACAGTTAATACCCATTGACACCAGAGACAAGCAGGATTTGTTTCAGACAGAGAACCTGAGCATTACCTTGCTTCCATACTGCACATCCTCCATCTCCATCTCTGTCAAGGGTGACACGTCTGCTCCAACTTGCTGGTATACTGACAGCACCTGGTCGTCACCATGGTAACTGACAGAATACTGCACCTCAAAGTCTGCCAGGCGATCAAACTCACAGCGGAACAACACCTCATCCTTCTCCAGGCTCACCTTCAACTTGGGTTCACGCACTTCTGGGAAACCTACAAGACACACAGCAAAGTCACAGAAATAACAGACTTTCAGAAATGGTGACAAGTCTCAGGCGTCAAACTTAAGTTAGGCACCTGATAAAAAGCAACTTGCAATTTAACAAAATTACAAAAATTAACGCCAACACCATCATGTGCGCCTACACACACACACACACACACACACCAACACACACAAAGAAGACTGACCTGTTGTGATACCGATCTTGTCGATGGTTTCTTTCTGCAAGTAGACAATCTGTAGCAGCTCCAACACAAACACAGAGAACGTTCCTCCTGTCTGGCCGACGACCAGCTCACATGTCGAGGCGTCAGTCAACGCCTGTGTTCTGGCCTCAGGTTTCTCCTGCCTGCCGTCTCGGTCGCCGTTGATGTACATGGTCAGACCGCCTTGTTGGCTGAAGGACACTGAGTACGTCACAAACTCGTCGGTGACCACTCTGCGTGTGTAGACCGTCCAGCGTTGGGTCAGTGTGGTCACCACGGCGTACAGACGCTGGCGACTGTAGTACACAGCCACCCCTGTGCCGTCTGTCTTATCGCCGCAACTTGTGAAGATCTGGCTGTTCTCTGCAAGGGAGTTGAACCTGAAACACAATGGAGGTCAGATTATCAGTACATGTATTACCATCCATTACATTTTTTTCCACAATCAAAAGTAAACATTTTGTCACTGCCAAACAATCATTATTAATCGGTTCCTCATTCAAAACTTCATTTTTAGTCATTGTTTTTTTAACGCTAAGTCTATGGTCATCCCCACAAGCCAATAGGTTGTTTTCACAAGACATCATCAAACCAAGATCTGCCATGGCAGCCATTTTCCTTTCAATGCTAAGGTCACCAAGGCATGAGCTGTGACATAGTATGGGTTGAAACTTAATGACCCCAACCCCCAAAATGTAAGTCTTCCCCCTTATAAGACCTAGATTTTTTCAAATCAACGTCTGAAAATGTACCCCCATTTCAAGACTACATTTTTTCAGATCTTCTGTTCATAACGTCTGAAAATGTACCCCCATTTTCAGACATTTTTTCAGATTTGTGTAGGTCTTAAAAGGAGGGTTCCAGTGTATCAAAAGGACGAAAGCAACGGATACCTGACGCCGAATGTGATGGTGAAGCCAAAGAGACAGAGGTTCCTATCTTAGATTTGAAACCATCGCCATACCTGATGCTGAATGTGATGGTGAAGCCAAAGAGACAGAGGTTCCTATCTTAGATTTGAAACCACCGCCATACCTGATGCTGAATGTGATGGTGAAGCCAAAGAGACAGAGGTTCCTATCTTAGATTTGAAACCACCGCCATACCTGATGCTGAATGTGATGGTGAAGCCAAAGAGACAGAGGTTCCTATCTTAGATTTGAAACCACCGCCATACCTGATGCTGAATGTGATGGTGAAGCCAAAGAGACAGAGGTTCCTATCTTAGATTTGAAACCACCGCCATACCTGATGCTGAATGTGATGGTGAAGCCAAAGAGACAGAGGTTCCTATCTTAGATTTGAAACCACCGTCATACCTGATGCTGAATGTGATGGTGAAGCCAAAGAGACAGAGGTCAGGGTTCTGCAGACAAGGGGAGGTAAGCGCTCCCAGGCTCAAGGTGCCCTTCCCGTCAAAGGTCAGAACCAAGCGGTCGCGCACAGTGGTCAGCTGAAGGTCACCGGTGAAGGTCAGATTGCCGCTGATGGTGATCAGGATGTTGCCCACGATTTTGACGAATGTCAGGCGAGTTTCCTCCACTTTGTCCACTGTAAAACAACAATGAACGGTACACTTTCTTTTTGATCAGTAACTATCAGAAAAGTGAATCTGAAAAAGTAAACAAGAAGGGCAAAGCCCATACGACTCACATGCTTGACCTTGACATGACCTTGACCTTCAGGGTCAAGGTCAAATAACTAAACCTAGCAATGACATCATACACTAAGAACTGCTTTACACATTTTTCCTACCAAAATACATGTGACCTTGACCCAAGGTCAAGGTCATCCAAGGTCATGCAACACAAAGCTGTTAATTCAAGACATAGGAAGTACAATGGTGCTTACTGGCTCTTTCTACCATGAGATATGGTCACTTTTAGTGGTTCACTACCTTATTTTGGTCACATTTCATAAGGGTCAAAGTGACCTTGATCATATGTGACCAAATGTGTCTCATGATGAAAGCATAACATGTGCCCCACATAATTTTTAAGTTTGAAACAGTTATCTTCCATAGTTCAGGGTCAAGGTCACTTCAAAATATGTATACAATCCAACTTTGAAGAGCTCCTGTGACCTTGACCTTGAAGCAAGGTAAACCAAACTGGTATCAAAAGATGGGGCTTACTTTGCCCTATATATCATATATAGGTGAGGTATTCAATCTCACAAACTTCAGAAAAAATGGGGAAAATGTGAAAAATAGCTGTTTTTAGACAACATTTATGGCCCCTGCGACCTTGACCTTGAAGCAAGGTCAAGATGCTATGTATGTTTTTTGGGGCCTTGTCATCATACACCATCTTGCCAAATTTGGTACTGATAGACTGAATAGTGTCCAAGAAATATCCAACGTTAAAGTTTTCCGGACGTCCGGACGTCCGGACGGATGTCCGGACGGACGGACGGACGGACGACTCGGGTGAGTACATAGACTCACTTTTGCTTCGCATGTGAGTCAAAAAGGCAAACAATAAGGAGAAATAGAGAATACTACATGGCTTGCTGTGTCATACCAGATTTACACGAGTTGTTTTTTAAAATATTGAACTGCGAGCGAAAGCGAGCTGTTCACTATTTGAACAAGAGGCGAAGCCTTCAAGGCTCACGTAAGAAATCGACAAACAGTAACACAAATTCAATCACTCCGTCACACATACACACACACACACACACAGTAAGCATAGGTGAAACTGTGCAAGAAAGCAAGACATTAGATCTAGATCTGTCTGTCTGCATGTAGCCCACTTACAGGGACACGACTGCCAAATAGTCTCGGCCCGCTAAAAATAACAATGACCGAGACCACACACACCACGCGAGAGAGAAAGACTACAGGGAGGCATGCCGTCATGATGCATTAATCCAAAATTTTAATAATAAATTTTCATTTAATTAATATACTTACCCAACTCACATAGCAATTAACTCTAGTTCAGTGCTGGTAACGCTGTACGCGTTCCCCTTGGTAACAAGGGAGACCACCCTAAAAAAGAGTGATCCATCCCATAATATCAGACCGATGTCCGGTCCAACATCCGTATGCGTGCGCATACGCCGCCATTTGTATCATTCGAACGAAGCCCAACTCACTACTTTTTTAGAACCCAATACCACCACAGCGGGGAGGCGGGAGGGTTTAAACGATGTGAGTTGGGTAAGTATATTAATTAAATGAAAATTTATTATTAAAATTTTGGATTAAATTACATATTATTACCCAACTCACATATAGCAGATTGCTACTATAGGTGGTGGGTACTTACCAAAACTAGGCACGCAGGACCTGTCCCGCCGCTACCATGGCAGGCAGCGCGGAGCTTCCATCCTGTCTGACAGAAGCGACGTCTCTGAGGTAAAAGTTGACGAAAACGTCCTCAGAGCGCCAATACGCAGCTTCCAGTACCTCGGCTAGCTTGCCGGACCGAAGAACTGCCACTGAGGATGCCCAGGCTCTCGCCTCATGGGTTCTAGCCGCGGTGAGAGGCAACACTGCCCTAGCATCACCCGACTGCACTAGCCACCACGCATATGCTCGTTTGATCAGAGTGGAGATCCATTTGGCCAGAGTCACCTTCGCTATATCCTTACACCTAGCCGTGTTTAAAGATATGAAAAGAAGCTTTTGACTTTCTGACCTAACAGGCCGAGTTCGAGACAGGTAACATCGGAGAGCTCTCACAGGACAATTTGCAATATCGGGATCTCCAGGAGCCAAAATCTTGCTCAAGGGTGGAATGCGCAAGATTGGAGAAAGCTGGCCAGGTTTCTGGTTTTTCGCGAGAAAGCCGGGAACAAATTTGAGAGAAATGGAACCATCCTTCTCGAACGCAATATCCTTGTCTAAACCCGACAAAGAATGCACCTCACTACCTCTCCTAGAAGTAGAGAGAAGCGTTAAAAACACAGTCTTACGCGTCAAATCGGCCAAAGTGGCTGACAAAAGAGGCTCGAACTCATCCGAGGCTAAGAAACGTAAGACCAGGAACAAATCCCATGCAGGGAGAAGCGATTTTGAACGAGCTGCTAAAAGGGCAGCCCCCTTAATAACACTAGCGATAACCCCTCCGAGCGAAATTTTGTGGCCTAATTGCGCGAGGGTTGAAGAGATCGCCGACCTCCGGACCCTAATAGAAGAGGGAGAAGCCCCCTGATCAGCCAACCAAGACAGATGGTTGGCTACATGAATAGACCTAGGAGAAAGAGGTTTAACCCCGTTAAGCGCGCACCACCTAGACCAAGAGGCCCAGTGCGATGAGTAAACCGAAGAAGTCGATTTTCTATGCGCATGTCCAACGAATCTCAGAGTAGGGGAAGAGGCTCCTGCCCTACGCAAAGCGCTTCGGACAGAATCCACGCGTGAAGGGCCAGGATCTGTGGGTTCTCGTGCTGAACGCCTGACCGAGGCTGCACGAGATCTCCTCTTTTCAGGGCGAGAGGGATTGGGGGCCGAACTGCTAGACGCAGTAGGTCGGGAAACCAGTGCTGGCTTGGCCACAGAGGAGCGACCAGAACCAGCGCTGGTTTCTCCAAGTCCACTTTCCTGAGGACTTTGCCTAAGAGGCAGAACGGAGGGAAGGCATACGCCGGAAGATCTGACCAATCCACTTCCAGAGCATTCACCTTCCAGGCCAGAGGATCCGGGAAGGGGGACACAAAGAGAGGCAGTCTCGTCGAAAACCTCGTCGCAAAGAGATCTATCTTGGGCTTGTCGATCTGCGACCAAAGCCGCTGCAAAGACTGGTGTGTGAGAGTCCACTCTGAATGAACAATCCTGTCCCCTCTGCTCAAAGTGTCTGCAAGGACGTTCAGACTGCCCTTCAAGTACACTGCTGACAACAGAATGTGCTGGGCGTGACACCACTTGAGAATGCGACATGCAATGTCGGAAAGACTGTGAGACCGAGTCCCCCCCTGCTTGTTCACATACGACGCCACAGACATGTTGTCGGTGTGAAGACGTACATGACTGCCCTCCAGGAAAGGCTTGAACGCTAGAAGCGCCAGGGAAACGGCCTCCAACTCCAGTACATTGATATGTAGGGAGGCCTGAGAGCAATCCCAAACTCCCGAAACCATGTGCTCGTCCAGATGAGCACCCCACCCCGTCAGAGATGCGTCCGTAAACAGCTCTCTCTCCGGCGGTGGACGAACAATGGGAACACCCCGGAACAAATCCGGAAGAAGCCAAACGCCTGTGGTCTGCTGAAACCAAGTTCCCAGTGCGATCGGAACACTCCAGTCCTGGGATGTCTGATCCCACCTTGACTGCAGGGAGGCCTGAAAAGGCCTCTTGTGAACCCTGCCCAACGGAATGAGGGAAGCCATGGATTCCATCTGACCCAGAACCGAAGTCAGAACCCTTGCACTGGCGTGATTCTCTCCGTAGAGAGACCGAATCAGACCCTGAAGTTTGTCGATCCGCCTTTGAGACGGACGGACAGACCACCGAAGTGTGTCGAATTCCATGCCCAGGTAAGTAAACGTCTGGGATGGTTCCAACTCGGATTTTGTCAGGTTGACAGAGAAACCCAGCTGTGCCGCCCGACTCAGCACCCTGTGCGTATGAGCCTCGCAAAGCCCCCTGTTCTGGTGAAGGATTAACCAATCGTCCAGGTATGCTCTGAGACGGATGCCTTCCTGTCTCACAAGAGCGCAAAGCTGCCTGACCACAATCGTGAAAATCCACGGAGCTAAAGACAGGCCGAACGGCAGAGCCCTGAACTGGTAAGCTTTGCCGCCCCAAGGGAAGCGAAGCCACTTCCTGTCCGCGACATGTATGAGGACGTGAAAGTAAGCGTCTGTAAGATCGATCGACGTTGCCCAATCTCCCGGCCGTAAGGCCTCCCGAACCGAGGTTGGAGTTTCCATGGTAAACTTGATTACTCTCAGAAACTTGTTCAAAGGAGAAAGATCTAACACCGGCCTCCACGCCCCCGAGGCTTTTGGCACTACGAAAAGTCTGCCGTAAAACCCCGGGGACCGCGCGTCCAAGACCTCCTCTATAGCTCCCTTGAGCAGCAGAGCCGAGACCTCCTCCTGGACTGCGTTCCGTGCCACCAAATCCTTTGGCGCCCTGCAGGGCGGGATTATCCTGACCAGGGGAGCCTTCTGCCCTGACCAGAGAAGCCGGAACCCCGAACACACTATCCCCGTGACCCACTTGCTGGCCACCAGTTGCAGCCAGGAAGAAAGGGCCCTGGACGGGCCGCCCGCTACAACTAGCGCGGGGGCCACCGGGATGTGTTGTTAGGGGAAGTTTCATTGGGGGTGAGGCTTACGCCCCAACCCCCTGGAACCCCCGAAAGACTGACCCCTCTTAGGGTATGGAGCTCCACGCCCCCTACCCCTGGAGGAGAATGACTGCTTCTGGGCCTTCCCACCACCTGACGAAGACGTCTGAGGCTTAGCGGAAGAAAACGCCTGAGTCTGAGACTTGCCCTGAGGCTTCTGGAAGCCCTGTGAAGCCAAACGCGCGATCGCTACATCCCGCGCGTCCTGCGTCTCTTTCTGGAGTGCATCGAAAGACGCCTGCCCTAGGAGAGACCCCTCAGCAAAAGGGGAGACCTTCAGCCGCTCCACAGTCGCGGTGTCCCGAAATCTGGACCCCGACAAGAAGGCTGACCTCCTTGACAGAACTGCGTGAGTATACAGCCGGGCAGACAAAGCAACCTGTTCTCTAGTCACCTTGCCCAGAGTAGCCAGCAGTGTGGAAACATCTGTCGGCGACGCATCGAACCGAAATTCAAAAGGATCAAGAGATGTGGCAATCGATCTGGACAAAGACCTTTGCAGAGACTCCGACACTGACGTGAGTTCCAGCAAAGACCTTCCAACTTCCTCCACAGCCGCGAGAGAACCGTCAGTACATGGGACAACTCTATCCCTACTGTACCCGTCTTCTCTCAAAGCAGCAAGTTCCGGCGTCACCGGAAGTGCCCCTGACGGCAGAGCAAAAGAGTCCATCAGATCCAAAGGATAAGGGGTAAGCTTGAACTTCGGAACACCGGAAGCAGCCCGAGCCCCAGGCTGAGCCAGCCAAGAGACGACGTCTTCCGGGGCCTCGCCGTGCTGAACCAACAACGGCACCGCCGGTTTGCGTTTACCACACAAGACGTTAGCCATCTCATAGGCAATAGTTGACGATTCCCGGAAGCGGAAGCGAGGCCGTTGCTCCTGTGCACTCCGGAAATCGTCAAAAGCAGAGCGAGGTGGGTGAAGCTGAGCCTTGTCCTTCACCACCCCTTCCGGAAAGTATCTGAACGCCGTTTCCGCCGCCAGCGCCACTGCGGCTGACAGCTTCGCGGGCAAATTCAGTTGGGAATCCTCTACCACTGAGGCATCCCCGTCTTCCGCCCTACACTCCGACTCAAGATCAAGCTCGGAGCCAGGAGGCAGAACATCAGACTGTTTATCGTCGGCAGAACCGACCACTTCCTGCCCCCTGGGCGGAAGAGGACTAAAACGGTCCCCGATATTCTCATAAAGAGACGTACGGAGGCGCTCGTCCTTTCGCTGCTCATAAGAACTCTCACGACATCCATCGCCAGAGAGAGCCCCCTGAGCTCGCACACCGGCAAGCGGTGTAGACATACCTTGTACTGGTGTCACATTCAGAAGAGACACCAACTTGGTACTCCCATCCTGCGAAGCATGGACATCCGCCCGAGTCACAGTCGCCGAAGGCTGAGCGGAAGTCGAAGCCGGAACTGCAGGAGACTGCCGTAACTGTGCTAAAGAGAGAACATCAGAAACACCCGACGGAAGCGCACGTAATTCCTCCCTAGTGGAAGATAATTCCGACGCAAGTGTCGAAACTTGAGCGCTCAAAGTCAACAATAAAGACGCAACTTCAGCTGGCGCTAACCCAGGGCAGCCATCTGAAGTTGAAGCAGAAGCAGAAGCAGAAGAAGAAGTTCTTTTGCGCGAACCACCACTCTTGCCAGAACGTAAACAAGCCTGACCGGAAGTTAAACTGACGTCTGCTAACACGGGAGATTTAACAGAAGTTGAATCAGAAGAAACAGACGCGGATTTTCCTGCGCCCTTCTCTCTCCTCGAGCTACGTTTAGGAGGCGAATCGTCAGGCACCTGCCTCGAACTAGGCTTCCTATTCACGCTATCAACAAGCGCAGCCTCCGCCATAGCGAAAGAACTCACGAAAAATTTCAAAGAAAAACAATTTCAGAAAAATTTCACAAGTCGCTAAAGTTATAACAAAACGGAAAGATCTCACCACACAGCGTAGGTAAAGGTGAACAGTTAGGCGACGACCAAGGGGAGATGCCAAAGCCAAAGACTATGACAAAATGCTGAAGACAGCAGGAGCGTACATCAGGAGCGTCCTTCCCAGTTGAACCGCTGAGAGAGAAAGATACAAATGGCGGCGTATGCGCACGCATACGGATGTTGGACCGGACATCGGTCTGATATTATGGGATGGATCACTCTTTTTTAGGGTGGTCTCCCTTGTTACCAAGGGGAACGCGTACAGCGTTACCAGCACTGAACTAGAGTTAATTGCTATATGTGAGTTGGGTAATAATATGTAATTTAATTGACGTCAAACACTTTTGACCGTGACATAATCTTATGCGAGCTTTATCCATAGTCTTGGATAACCACTCACACATAGACTCGGAAATGTTAAAGTTTCTACCACAGACATACACACGCACAAACACACACACACACGCACACACACACACGCACAAACGCACAGACAGACAAAGTTACGATCGCATAGGCTACACTTCGTGAGCCAAAAAGCAACGAGTGTAAATTGAAAATTTTTATCTAAATTTTAATTTGATTATATACTTACCCAACTCACATACAGCAATTTACTCCAGTTTAGTGCTAGGACGCTGAATAGCATCGCCTTGGTAACAAGGGGAGGTCACCCTAAAAAAGAGCTACCTTGACCCCTTAACATGACAAAGTCACGCGTGACTTCCTGACCTTGCCGCCATCTTTGAATCATTCAATCGAAAGCGAACATAGAAAAATTTCCCTCTTTTTTAGGTACAAAAAAACCCCATAAAACCCCAAAAGCGGGGCAGGAGGGCGGGTATCCACTATGTGAGTTGGGTAAGTATATAATCAAATTAAAATTTAGATAAAAATTTTCAATTAAATTACATATCTTATCCCAACTCACATACAGCAGAATGCTAATGAAGGAGGTGGGAAAACAAAATTCCACTTGTCCAGCCGCGACAATGGCTGGTAGGGAGCTACTGCCACCATGACGAGTGCTGGCCACATCTCGCAGGTAAAAGTTGATGAAAACGCCCTGCGATTTCCAGTAGGCAGCGTCTAAGACCTCTGCCAGCACGCCTGAGCGGAGGACTGCCAGAGAAGTAGCCCAGGCTCTGGCTTCATGAGTTCTTGACAACTTCACAGGAAGGACAGAATGCCCAATCCCAACTTGTCTGTGCCACCACGCATACGCTTGTTTAATAAGCGTAGAGACCCATCTTACCAAAGTGACCCGCGACAAGTCCTTGCTCCTTTCAGTGTCAACTGAGATGAAGAACAGTTTTTGGTCCCTAGACCTAATGGGCGTGGTACGGGATAAGTAGCTGGTAAGAGTACGAACAGGACAATTGACCATAGCAGGGTCACCAGACGCAAGAATCCTACTTAAAGGAGGAATGCGAATAACAGAGGAGGACAGACCTTGTTTTTGGTTTTGGCAAGGAACTCCGGCCGAAATCTTAAAACAAAAGAGCCATAGCTCTCAAAAGAAAAATGCTTAGCCAGGCCTGAAAGAGCGTGCACCTCACCGCCTCCACGGGCAGAGGCTAACAAAACGAGGAACAAGGCTTTACGAGTCAAGTTAGCTAAGCTCGCTGAAGATAAAGGTTCGAAATCCGAAGAGGCTAGAAACTTGAGTACCAAAATATAAGTCCCCGCGGGAAGAGGGGACTTAGCCTTCGTAAAACCAATCGCTGCCCCCTTAAAAGCACTAGCAATTACACCGCCCAGGTTAATGCTATGCCCTAATTGCTTCAGAGTAGAAGAAATGGCTGAGCGCCTGACTCTCAAAAAAGAAGGAGCCAAGCCCTGAGCAG
Organism: Littorina saxatilis; assembly: GCF_037325665.1. Lineage (NCBI taxonomy): Eukaryota > Metazoa > Mollusca > Gastropoda > Littorinimorpha > Littorinidae > Littorina > Littorina saxatilis. The sequence goes on from NC_090256.1 coordinate 41,941,959, forward strand.
CCAAACACGAGAGATGATTTGCTACATGCATAGAGCGAGGTGAAGTAGCAGTAACTCCATTCCCCGAGCACCACTTTGTCCAAGCTGACCAGTGTGACGCATAAACAGTGCTGGTCGATTCCCTGTGGGCCTATTGGACAAAGCCTAAAGTAGCGTCTGAGGAGCCAGAACGGCGCAGCGACCTAGAAAGAATGGAGGGCCGTCTGCGAGGCGAAGGAGGACGGGGAACCAATGTTGGCTGGGCCACCAAGGGGCCACCAACACCAAGCAAGGCTGTCCCCGCTCCGCCTTCCTGAGAACCTTTCCCAAGAGATGAAACAGGGGGAAAGCATAGGCTCAGACGCGACCAGTTTACTTCGAGGGCGTCTGTTTCCCTCCCCTCTGGGTCTGGAAAGGGGGAGATAAAGACCTGAAGCCTGCAGGAGAATCTTGTCACAAACAGATCGACTGTAGGCTTGCTGAAATGCCACCCAGACGTTGTAGGACCTGATGAGTCAGAGTCTACTCCGTGTGCATCGTACACTACGGGCGACTGAAGTAGTCCGCAAGAACGTTGAGTATGCCTGGGACGTACTTCGCTGACAACAGAATAAGGTGCTGGCTGCCCCAGGCAAGAATCTGACCTGACCTGACAGAAAGAGCGAGAGACAAAGTGCCTCCCTGTTTGTTGAAATAGGCCGCCATGGTCGTGTTGTCTGTGCGAACCCCAATTTGTTCGTTCCTGACCATAGACAGAAACGATTGGAGTCCCAGGAAAACAGCCTCTAACTCTAGGGCATTAATGTGCCCCCCACTCTGCGTCTCGTTCCACAGACCTGACGCAGTGTGAACAGAAAGATGGGCACCCCAGCCCTCCATAGACGCGTCTGTGAACAGAAACTCGTCCGGGGGGGGGGCAAACGAGATTGGCACTCCCTGTGAAAACCCAGGGAGCAGCCACTGCCTCGTTGTGTGCCGAAACCAGCTTTCAAGAGAGACTACTGTCTCCCAGCCCTGAAGAGAAGGCTTCCACAGCGAACTCAGGGCAGCCTGAAATGGCCGCTTGTGGACTCTGCCTAAGGGCACAAGAGTGGCCATCGATTCCATTTGGCCAAGAAGAGAGGTCAGAACACGTACAGCCGCTCTCCTTATCAAGGACAGAGTACAAAACAGACTTTGCAACCTGTCCACCCCTCTCTGTGAAGGGCGTACCCGCCAATCGACGGTGTATGTCTTTGCGTGTGGAAGAAAAACAACCCCCATACTAAAAACGTCTGTGCCAAACCTAGGCTTAGCCACATGATGGTGTTTAGTTCTTTCCGTAACCTCCTAGAAAGAAAAGCTGAAACTAAGGACCTCCTGCGAGTCCTTTGTGCTGCGCAGCGAAAGTCGCTGACAGAAGCCACTGCCTCAAGAGGTAGGCTTAGCCGGAAAAGTTCCGACTGAGAGGTTACGTGCAATGGCTCAGTGAGCCTAAAAATTTAGTCAGAATGTGAGCCCATAATTTGGACATGTTCTGGCGACTTGTCAGAAACCAAAGCTTATGACCCTGATGAGAAAGCGCAATTCCGTAAGCCGAGAAAGTTTTAACAGCTTGCCTTGTTTTTCACCACAGAGGCAAAAACAAAAATTGAGGCCTTAGCAACTTCACCCTAGAAGGTGAAAAATAAGAGGTATGCCGCACCAAAGATGGGCGTACATACCGCGAAGCTGCCTAAGGCAGAGGGTTTAACCCAATGTGTGTTTGCTTAGCCCCGTATCTTGCCTAAATAAAGGCCAAACGTGGCCAGCTGACACAGATCACAGCTTCTCCCAGAAGATGAACCACAAAAAGCAAAGAGCGGAGTAGATCCGCCTCTTGTTTGCAACCTGAGCCAAGCGATGTGCCAAGAAAAGCGCTGGGAGGCTCCGCTGTTCAAAAGACTTTAGCCAAAGCAGCTAGAAGCGACATGACATCCTTCTCCCGTGCGTCACGACGAAACTCGAAGTTAACAAGAGCAGAGAAGATAGAGCTCTATAAAAAAATCTTGCAAAGTTTCCTAAACAGAGGATAACTTGAAAAGATCATGTGCTTATTCCCCCGGAGATAAGAAAGACGACTCAGTATAACATACTGTTCTACTGTAGCCGTCCTCCCTACCAGAATAGTGACAACTTTCTCTACCGCATCGTCACGAAACCTGAATGGGTCTAATGACGACGCGATCAATCTCGACAGAGATCTCTGCAAAGTCTCAGAGAGAGACGATAACTCAAGCAAGCGTAAGCCAGTTACTCCAAAGACAAAAGAGAATTCTCCGAAAACGGGACTACTCTGTCTCTGCTGTATCATCTTGCCTAAGGACTGCAAGTTCCGGAAAAGTGGAACGAGGCAAGGCAAACGAGCCAATCAAATTGACTGAATTATGCAGCAGTGTAAACCTCTTAGCCAAACCAGCAGGCAAAGCTGAGGCTAAAAACAAAGAAGCACGGTAAGTCTGCGCTGAATCAGGAGCCAGACCATGAGCTGTTAACTACGGCACAGCGTGAAACGCATCGCCATACTGCCCAGTAGTCAGTAGCATAGACAGCTCAAACGCTACCAACGGGAATTTCCAAAAACGGGAATTTCCGAAAGCGGAACTGCTGTTTCCAGTCCTTCGCAGAACGGGAATCCCCCAAAGCGGAAGGAGGTTGGGCAACAAGCCTACAAGTGTTGCCGCACCCTCCTCGAACTACCTTGAAGTAACTTCCGCCGCCAAAGCCAGTGCTAGCGGAAGTTCAACCAGTACACGGAAGTTGGCATCTTTGTCAACCTGAACAGAAGCACCAAAATCCGACTCAAAATCCCGCACATCCGTGCAACAAGGCAACGACCTTCCGCCCTGACTACAATAGTCAGGCGAAGCGTCACCCAGAAGAGACGACACACGAGGGATGCGATACCCAAGCAGTGTGTCCCTAGGGACTGCTTTCCTGCCCAGAGGGCGGAAGCGGGGAATGTCACCCCCTCCTCAAAATACCGTGAAGCCACTTCCTCCGCTAAAGCCAGAGCTTGCGGAAGCTTAGTCGGTATGCGGAAGTTGACATCTTCGTCACCCTGGACGGAAGTGCCAAAATCCGACTCGTAGTCCCTCACTTCCGTGAAGTCAGGCAAGACACTTCCGCCGTGACTACCATAGTCCGACGAAGTGTCGCCCGGAAGAGACGCCCACGAGGGATTTTATACCCAAGCGGTACGTCCCTAGGGACTGCTTCCTGCCTGAAAGGCGGAAGCGGGGAAAGCTGTGAAAGCTGTGCTGCCGCACCAACCGCTCCTCTAGGGAGTGTCGGAGGACGCACTTCCCCTGTTCGGTCAGAGACCGAACGCGTGTCTGGGCTTTTCCCTCGATCTAGACGTTCACTCAATCGGAACGACGTAGACCTAGGGCCTAAGCTTTCGCGCACACGAACCGGTGTGGCTACTCTCTCCAAACACGCACTTCGTTTTGGCCGGAGAACCCGGTTACTGGCGAAGTATAAATACCTTGATCGTCGTCAGTCCAAGAGGCCTGGGAACGCAGCAGGGAAACACCACGGCTGCCCTCAAACGAGGCGTGAACGTCGGCGGACGTAAAAGTGGAGGAAGGCGGAACACACACCCTGGCAAGGGAACGCACACCTCCCACACCGGAAGGCAAAGACACATCTCAGCCTTGGTAGACGAAAACTCGGCTGAAAGAGAGGATATCTAAGCACTCAAGGAGTGCAAAATAGCATAAACATCCTGCTTCTCGCTAACAGCTGCCCTACACGCCACCAGGCGTGAAAGGCAGTAAATAAATAAATTCTCGCTAACAGGGCCTGAACCGGACAAGACCGGTGAAGCAGCTGAAGGCAAACTAGGCATAGCCGGAGAATTAGGTAAGTCTATCGCACATCAAACGAGGATTTAGTCAAGGATCTGTGACTTTAATCAAAGCTTAACTCTTCTCACGCCATGTAATTTTACACTCTTCCTATACCTGTAAACCAAGCATTTTGGGGGAAATTGGTAATTTAACCACCTACCGAATTAAAAAAATCATTAAAAAAAAAGTTTTCATTGCATTGCCCTGAAATTTTTTGTGAGAATGACAAAATGAATGTACAAGACATTGATGCTCAAACTTGGGTAGCAGAAGACGACACGGTCACACAGCGAAAATAAAAAGGTTGAAACTCACAGAACTCGTAACCTGTCACAATCGTAAACACTGATTTTCGAATCTCCGATCACTTCGTCGTATTCTTCATCGGAATCAGACTCTGGCTCTGGTGCTTGCAACACTCGGATCGCATGTGCAGTTTCCTCATCGATTCGGCGACCTCTTCCAAAGAAAATCCTTCAAAAGCATCGTCGTCGCTGTCATTATTGCCTAACAACTCTGCCCAAAAAGCGCCCATTACATCTCTACACCACAAATCGCCACAAACGAATCTTCTTTTGTAGTTTTCACATCGAAAACAAGCACGCTCCCGCAATTTGAAGGAAGATGGCGGAAGTTAAAACGTTCTTATTCAGTACGCATGCGTTGTACTAGAGGTCGGTATGCAAATGAGCCCGTTTACGACAGTTGACGACATACATTTTTCTCGGCGGTAGCTACCGACGGTGGTGCAGTGGTATAGACACAAAGGCTGGCGGACGCTACCGCCGGTGGCATGAAGAGAGTTAACATGCCGAACTCTACGACTTACGAGAAGGCTTCTTTGTGGAAGAAGGCTCGGCCACCGACTTAGCATTTTTATTCTTTCCTTATCCGACATGGCGAACGGAAAAAATGTAAACAAAGCTAAGTATTCGACCAAACCTAAGTCACAAAACGATAACAAACGACAAAAAAGCTCACCCAAACACACAGTAGGAGCAGAGGGACCGTGTGCAAGTACCAAGGCAGGGTCTGACAAAGGCAGAAGTCAGACAAACCGGCTGAAAGCCGGAGCAAAATCAAAACACGTCTGTAGACACAGATCGCTGGAGAGTGAATGATTCAAAGATGGCGGCAAGGTCAGGAAGTCACGCGTGACTTTGTCATGTTAAGGGGTCAAGGTAGCTCTTTTTTAGGGTGACCTCCCCTTGTTACCAAGGCGATGCTATTCAGCGTCCTAGCACTAAACTGGAGTAAATTGCTGTATGTGAGTTGGGATAAGATATGTAATTTAATCTGGTACGACACAGCAAGCCATGTAGTATTCTGTTTATCCTACATACTGTACTTACCTGTATTTTACTGAAAATGTCTTGCAGACGAGGCAGCTAAATTGAAGACGCTTGTTTTGGAACCTCGATCTCTTCTAAAGCCTCGTGCAATCTATTACGTCAAAGCAAAGAAACATCACTCTGAAAGTGTGGCGTGACGTGTTAGTTCTAAAGATTCATCGAGGGTAATTAGCGAGCGCAATTTTTGTTTCTATAATGACGTTTGTCTCGGTGACTTTGGCATCATAAGCAGTGGAAAAACAGGTCCCTGCCAGACTTGCTTGACATGACCTCATTTACATGATATACACACGTGTGATTTGAACGATTATTATCTCACGGGTGTCTCTCTCACGTATGTAGGATAAAGAGATGAAGAAAATGTTAAGCTTTACGCCCTCACAGCAAAACCATTAGGCGCATGTCAGACGGCCTTGTATATATATAAAAAAAAAAGGTAAAAAGAAGGGGGGGGGGAGAAAATGTTTAGGAATATATGTATGTCAACATCATCTAAACCCCTTGCAGCCTCTGAAACCGTAGTTTTGTGTGAAAACGCACAAGAACCCTCTTCTAAAATATGGTTTGTCCTAGGAAAACATGTTGAAGGTATCTAACAGTACGTGCTCTCAACCTTACCTCTGATGAGAGTCCAGGCAGTGGTTGATATCAGTGGACGACAAGCTTCCTCAGGGTTGTTCTGATTGACAAAGCCATCGGCATAGCACACTCCTCCAATGCGACATACGCCAGCCTGGTAAGGACAAAAAGCATAGCTGAGTAAACACACTAAATTGACTTGAACACACATTAAACAAAGCAGAATAACTACATCTTTGTCAACTGACGAACTATCACCAATGACAATGAAGGGCACACTGCTACAGCACATGAGATTGATAAGAGCAGGGATGGGACCCAGTTCCGGGAACAAATATATTTTTAATGTGTACCTTTCTTTGGTTGCGCCTAATTCGTACACCGGAAGCGCCTAATCTGTGGAATTTTCTCATTCTTAACCCCTTCATTACCACAAAACGTACCAGGTAAGTTACTTTAGAATCATAAAACAATCAAATCACTGACAAGGGATAGAACTGCTGTACAGTACATTGCCCTTTCGATTGCAGCTTCTTCTTCTTCTTGGCGTTCGCAGAGGTTACACGATCAGTCCAGCACTGGTGATAAATGTTGTCGTTTTCTCCAACTCCTGTCGACTGCCATATAGTTTTGGTCTGCAAGGGAGTTGGTGACGGCCACACTTCTTTTCGTTCCTCATCTAGTAAGGGACATCGCTGTAAGATGTGTTCCGCTGTTTGGTCTTCTTGATCGCAGGCACAGGTTGGTGATATGGCGCCAGCTTGAAATTTCGGTTCATGTGAGCATTGAGCCTGTTGTGGCCAGTACGCAGCCTGATGAGGTTGACTTGCTGCTCTCTGGACATTGTGTGGTAGTTTCGATTGCGGCAAGAGGACAGTACTCTAGCTCCCCTACTTTTCATAGCTTGTATGTTAGGTGTTTTTTTAATAAAAAATAAAAAATAAAAAATTCTTCCGCAAGTAAAGTTAAAACTGGTACTTGTGCCTAGTCTAGCATGGCAATTTGTAGTCCAAATAATATTGTATTTTGATGCAGACAGTAAACGTCGATGTCTTACCCTGGCAGTACATCCCTCCATGGTACAATTGTCACACACAGAGTCAAAGCACAGGTAAGGCAGGGGGGTTGACATGTTGACACCATTGTTGCTAATGGCAACCTGCACCACTTCCCCGCTGCAGTGTGGCACGGGACATCGCACTTCTTCCGACAGAACGAACACCGCCCTGCTGGTCATCACTGTGCCGTTTGCCTGAGAAAAAAAATCAACCAAAAAATCAATTGCTTCGTTAAGTTTCAGTGAGTTGTCATGTTGTGAAGAAGAAACAAGAGGCGAAGCCTTCAAGGCTCACGTAAGAAATCGACAAACAGTAACACAAACTCAATCACTCCGTCACACATACACACACACAGTACACATAGTACACACACACACACACACACACACACACACACACACACACACACACACACACACACACACACACACACACAGAAAGAGCATAGGTGAAACTGTGCAAGAAAGCGAGACACTAGATCTAGATCTGTCTGTCTGCATGTAGCCTACTTACGTGGACACGACTGCCAAATAGTCTCGGCCCGCTCAAAATAACAATCACCGACACTTTCAGTAATTCCATCGCGTGACGTCTAACCCTCGTACGTCATAATGTGACGTCAATGTAATATGACGTCTTCAAATGTTAAAGTTTCTACCACAGACATACACACATACATACGCACGCACGCACAGACAGACAAAAGTTAGCATCGCATAGGCTACACTTACGTGAGCCAAAAAGTCAAAATAAGGTTAGAATATTGCACGGCATCCAAAAGGAGTTGCTTGTACAAATTCTCTGTTTGAAATGTTTTGCTGTCTGTTTCACTTTTGCATGCAAAATAACTGAAAACAAGTGATTGAGATTGTGGACTTTAAATTTTGAATGGAAAGTGATTTTTAAAAACTTGTTTGTTATTCTACAAAAAATGAGGAAAACGTCATGGAATTTGAGAAACACTTAACAAAGACTGCCTCACGCAACCAACAAAAGCAACAACACCACAAGAAATGTCCAGTGTTGATCACCAGCACTGACCTGTGTGAAGTGGCAGGTCAGCAGGTTGGTGTTGGCAAACTCCTGACCGTAGACAGTGAGAGAGGTGCAGTCGACCTGGCGTCGGTCACACAGCGGTTGGGAGATGGAGACCAGCGTTGGAGGCTGCTGCTCTGGTATCGCGCAGGAGAAACCCAGCCAGCCCTGCTCACACCGGCACACACCTGAAACAGTACGGTGATGAGACACTATTTACATCACACTTCCAGATGAAACCTGGACAGAAATTCTGAAGTTAACAGAAACAGTAATCTAACAGTAAAAGCCAAAAATATCAACCCTGCTTCTTACATTTACCCAAATGCTGAGCATTACTATCACCCCTTTTTTTCACATTTACCCAAATGGTAAAAATTACTATTACCACTACCCCCCCGCGGGTTAGGGGGAGTCCCATATTGGTTGGGACAAGAAAGAATTTACCCGATGCTCCCGAGCATGTCGTAAGAGGCGACTAACGATTTCTGTTTCTCCTTTTACCCTTGTTAAGTGTTTCTTGTATAGAATATAGTCAATTTTTGTAAAGATTTTAGTCAAGCAGTATGTAAGAAATGTTAAGTTCTTTGTATTGGAAACTTGCATTCTCCCAGTAAGGTAATATACAGTGGAGTCCGGGTACAACGAATCTCAAGGGAGATACATTTTAGTTCGTTATATCAGTAATTCGCTGTACAGTTTTCAACCCTAAATGGCCTTAAGACAAGTTTTCCCACTCACCTTCAAATGATCGTCCCATCGATCTTTCCTTGGAGAGTACAATCTCTGCATGTTTTCAACAGCTTCATAATATAATCCATAGAGGCATAGTTCAAATGTTCACTTTACTGTCACAATTTTAGAAATAAAATCTAAAAATCCGTGTAAAAGCATGTACATGTACATTCTGATCAATCTCCGATTTCATGGTGTCCACCAGTTCTGGTGCATGTACTACCCTGGCTAAGTTTCCTCTCAAGACATCAAAGAGACCGCCCCATAGGTTAAACTCGGTCACTGACCCGGGTGCGACCCGGTGCAGGAAGTGTTTCCTCTCTCATATGAAAGGGGAACCACCTCTCATAGCTAAAACTGGGTCAATGACCCCTGGGAAGAAGGTCAGTGTCTATAAAGAAGGCCACCCAGCTATCACAATGGGCCTGTCTTTGATCTCGCCTCACACGCAGATCGTTGTAGCCTTGTGACTTTTTAGAGCACAGTCATAGCTTAGCAGCTTATTCCACACCTCCCGCTGTTTGTTCAGAGTTCGCTCATCACGCGATGTGCATTTGTGTTTGTGTATTTTTGTCTTTGGAGACAATTATTGACATCAGTTCGTTGTAGCCTTGTGACTTTTAGAGACAAAATGGCTCTGGGGCGATGAAAACGTGTTTGTTATAAGAGGGGTTTGTTATGCAAATGAGTTCAAAAGGTTCGTTGTAGCCGGAAAGTAACAAGTAAGAAATAGAAGGCTGTCTGCCGGGAAATCAATGGCAGTTCGTTAAAAGCGGGATTTCGTTATACCCAGGTTCGTTATAGCTGGACTCCACTGTATTGTACTAGTACGTTGCAAGCCCCTGGAGCAAATTTTTGATTAGTGCTTTTGTTAACAAGAAACAATTGACAAGTGGCTCTATCCCATCTCCCCCCTTCCCCCCTTCCCCCGTCGCGATATAACCTTCGTGGTTGAAAACGACGTTAAACACCAAATAAAGAAAGAAAGAAAGAACTATTACCACTTTTAATTTCTATCCTCTTTTCACATTTACCTAAACGGTAAAAATTACAACTTATACTTTCCATCCTCTTCTTACATTTACTCAAACGCCAAGCATTACTAATCCCCCCTTTTACTGTCTATCCTATTTTCACATATTGTTTGATGGCTGACACAACCATCACCAGCATTTAATAGATAAGTAACCCACAGTTGTTCATGGGGAACATTCAACAGGGCCATCAAAAATACACCAGAGCATGCTAATCAAAAATTTCAATAATAAATTTTCATTTGATTAATATACTTACCCAATTCTCATAAATGCATTGACTTCAATCTCACATGCTAGATGTCGAAACACTACTCAAATTACCTGCCCTTGAAAGGGTGGTAACCAAGCTAAAAAAACAGATGCCATAGCCGTTGCTATGCCCTGAACCCACTTGGTTACCCATAACCCCCAGCGCACCACGTGAGCGCCGGCATCCGGAATAATCATTCGAGATTTCTCAAAAACCCGTAGGAAATTAAGTAGCGGGGATGGATGGGAGGGTATTAACTATGAGAATTAGGTAAATATATTAATCAAATGAAAATTTATTATTGAAATTTTCGATTAAATTACATATTCTTACCGCAATTCTCATAAATGCAGATTGCTCCTAAAGGAGGAGGGACTTAATTATGTCCCTGAAAGAACCTGTCCTGCAGAAACTAACGAGGGCAAAGAAAAGGCCTCGTCAAGTCAAGAGCAGGAGATGTCCAGGAGGTAAAAATTAATGAACACATCATCAGACCTCCAAAGAGAAGATGGCAAAACTTTGCCTAAGCGACTGGAATGCCACACACAGAGAGAAGAAGCCCCCCAGCTCTGGACTCCTGAACCCTTGTAAAGGACAGAGAGAGGACTGAACGCCCCCCCCCCCCCCCCCCCCCACCCTGTGTTCGACAGGACACCACTCATAGGACTGTCCACCTATAGTGTAAAGAGATAAGAACATGAGCTTTATGGCTCTTAGTTCCAATTGACTTAGCACAAGTTAGAAAGGATTTTAAAGCTCTAACCAGACAGTTAGAAAATCCAAATCGCCAGGAGCGAGAATCCTACCGAGAGGAGATTGACCAGGTTTCTGATTCAAGGAAATCTGGCCGAAAAGCCGTGAAAAACGGAATTATTATGTTCCAAGGCTACATCCTCCGGTAACCCCAATAGCGCATGGGTCTCACTGCCCTTCGGGGCTGAAGGCCAGAGTAAGAGGAACAAAGTCCTTCGCGTTAAGTCTAGCAAAAGAGCTGAGAGTAAGGGCTCAAAATGCCAAAGAACGCAACCATTCCAAAACTAGAAACAAATCCCAAAAAGGAACAGGGGTACGCCTCTAAACCTCTTAAAACAAGGTCCTTTGATCATGCCCGCAAAAGCGCCATGAACATTGATAGAGGGGCCTATTTGTTTCAAATTAGCTGAGATAGCCGAGACGCCTGAACCTCAGAGAAGAGGCCAAGATGTCCCGAGCCGATAAGAAACAGAGGCGATGAACCACCTGGATTGAGAGCGGGGCGCTAAGGAGTTGCACCCCCGCTCTATACACCAATTGGCCAAGAAGGCCAATGAGGGGCATACACAGAGAAAGTGGAGGACCTATGTGCTTCAAGCACCCAGACCAGAGTCATAACCCACGATCTGTAACACAAACAGCACAAACTCCAGCCCTGTATGCAGAAGGCCCAACCCGTGTGCAAGCCCTGAGAGGACCTGCTGAGCGAGTCGGCCCGATTATAGAGACGGCTGGGGAGATATTTCCCTGAGATATTGATTTGGTGTGAAAGGCACCAAATCAGAATCCCATAAACTCTGTCTGACAGGGAGCGAGAACTTGCTCCTCCCCGCTTGTCCACATAGACAGCAACAGAAGTATTGTCCGTATGCAACCGGACATGCCTGCATATAGCCAAAGAGAAAGGCTAGTAGACTGAGAGCTACTGCTCCTAACTCCAGGCAATTGAGATGCCAAAGGAGTTGAGTCTACGTCCACAGCCCCAAGACTGTGATTGCCAATGTAGGCTCCCCATCCGGACAGAGATGCATCCATGAAGTGGTCTGAGTCCGGAGGGGGCAAAGCTAGGGTAACGCCCTAGAGGGAACAGCATGGCCACCGATTCCATCTGCCAGAGGATCGAGGCTAAGGCCTCGCAGAGGTCTGCTGTCATGCCAGCCTGGCAGTGATAAGAGCCTAAAGACGCTCTATTCTCTCCTGTGAAGGACGAACCTTCCAAGAGAAAGTGTCGAACGACATGCCCAGGTAGAAAAACTCTGGGATGGGGACAGCTCGGATTTTGCCTGGTTTACTGAGAACCCCAGGAAAAGAGCCTGGTTCAACACGATCTGAATGTGCAGCTGGCAAGCTGATGACTCTGATACAAGATCAACCAGCCACCAAGGTACGCCAAGAGACGAATAATACCTCTCTGTCTGATCAGAACACCCAACTGACTGCCCACCATGATAAAAATCCATGGAGACAGCAACAGTCTGAAGGGCCGAGCCCTGAACTGAAAACACCTGGTGCCTCCAGCAGAAACGGAGCCACTTCCTGTCTGCAGGACGCATAAGGCAAGGCTCAAGTGAGAGCACAGAGGAAAATCTCAGCAAAAGCTGAAAACTCCAAACCATGCCGTCCCACCTCCTCCAGAGAGAAGAGGGAGGAGTCACTGAATCGAAACCACACTTTGTGACCGGGAGAGCATTAATGCGCTGCTACTTGACCTTGAAAGAAGGGTAAGACTGAGGCTTCCGAGTAGGGTATAACAAAAAACCCGAAAAATGCCTGTCCCTTCCTTCCTGTAGCAGGTGTGACAACGAACCCTTGCAAAAGAAGATCACACCAGGTGAAGACAAACACCTACTCTCTCTGTTGTCTGTTTGTGAAGCAACAAGACTAGCTCCGCTGGAACAAGAAAGCTAGCCCGTGGCAACGAAAAAGTCTGGATTAGATTCCGAGACTTGACATTCCAACTATCTTCTTCTGCACTAACAGTTTGAACGAAGTATCCCAAACCTACAAACCAGCCACTGGCTAGCAGAAGTAGGAGCGGGACCATGCGCATGAAGCAGCGGGAAAGGTATAGGCTGGAGACCACTACCCTGAGGTGCGGGTCAAGCCAAAAGCTGCGACATGAGGTAGGCAATCACAGGAGACCCAACAAATCAAAATGATTGCGAGTCAGCCCGCGTTGTGACATGTGGTCATCCGCGGCAGAGGGGGGAAGAGAGACACCATGCTCTGAATCCTCCACCCCTTCCGGGAAATATTAAGCTGCCCCAACAGCTGCTTTTGGATAGCGAGCCTACCAGCAGTAGGCAGCGCTACCACTCTTCCTCCTGCACAACGGAGTCCTAATCCCCACCCGCCGCTGCGTCTAAACACCAAGGCGGGGAGACGGGGGAGGCAGCGCACTAAAACTCCAATTGATATACATGCCAAGAGTGCGAGTGAGCGAGCTTTGTCTGCCCAACAAACCACACCGCTAACCTGCCACGAGGGGGGAGATGGGTGGGTATTTGGTACAGCGCCCTGCTGAGAAGGAGGGCGAACGGGGATACAAGACAAAACCGAGACCGGTCAGTCAAGCCCGCCCGCTGTGAGCTTTTCTTTGTTATACCAGACAAAGCCGAGAGCGGACAGCCAAGCCCGCCCACTGTGAGCTTTCCCTTTAGTTAGAGAAGCGTCCGAGTGCAAAGAAGAGGTCTGACAGATCAAGCCTACCCATCTCCTCCAGAGACGGGAGAGAAGAATCAGAGTCGACCTCCCTCTTTTGCTGAGGGTTGTTTGGGCAACAAGGCAACAAACTCCGACAGAATCGGGAACGTTGCCCTTGGCAAAGCAAAAGTCTGAATAAAAATCCTAGACTTGACGCTCCAGTCCACCTTCTTCTGCGCCAATGGAGAAAAAGAAGTGGTCTGTGCACTTGAAGCCAGCCACGGGCTAGCAGAAGGAGGCGCTGCAACAGCGGCAAGGAGTAGGCGAAAGACCGCTCCCCTGAGGAGCATGCCTAGCCAAAAGTTGTGACATGTGGTAAGCCACGGCGGGAGACTCTACACATCGAAAAGATTGTGAGTCCACCCGCTAAGGCCGAAAGTCATCCGCAGCAGAAGGGGGGAAAGAGACACCTTGGTCTGAATCCACCACCCCCTCCGGAAAATAAACCGCTGCCACAGAAGCCGCTTTCCTCATAGCCTGCCTAAACTCATTAGGCAAAGCTACACACTCTTCCCGTCTTTCTCAGAAGAATCCGAGTCCCCACCATCCATTGTGTCACCGCACAAAGGAGGGGAGACTGGGGAATGAAAAGCGTGCTCCGCCCCACTTGCCAACCACCACCACTCCCCACCATCCATTGTGTCACCGCACAAAGGAGGGGAGACTGGGGAATGAAAAGCGTGCTCCGCCCCACTTGCCAACCACCACCACTCCCCACCATCCATTGTGTCACCGCACAAAGGAGGGGAGACTGGGGAATGAAAAGCGTGCTCCGCCCCACTTGCCAACCACCACCACTCCCCACCATCCATTGTGTCACCGCACAAAGGAGGGGAGACTGGGGAATGAAAAGCGTGCTCCGCCCCACTTGCCAACCACCACCACTCCCCAGCCCCAAAGGGGAAGAGGAGTAGACAGCCGGCACAGCACCCTGCCGAGAAGGAGGGTGGACGGGGGCACTAAACAAAGCCGAGACAGGCCCATTGTCCCCCAACCGCTGTGCGGGAGGCTGGCCCCAGTCAACAAAACCAGTCTGACTAGTTTGAGCCACCCTGCCACCCCCGTGGGGAGGGAGGTGGCCCGTCACAGCAGAAAAACGACCTCCGAGAGGGGTAAGACGGAGTGAGAGACGAGACCAAACACGGCCGCCCCCACCCGTCCACCTGCTGGAGTCCTGTAACCCCACTGCCCACTACCCCCCCTCCCCCCCCCCCCCCCCCCCCCGAGGAGGGAGGGGGCGGTTGCCGGGCGTGGACAATAGAGGCATAGACTGAGAAGACAGTCCAACAGCGCCCACCCGATCCTGCCCAGAGGGCAGGAAAGGGTGGGCCACCGCCACAGCCCCCACCAGATCCTGCCCGGAGGGCGGGAAAGGATGGGCCACTGACACAGCCCCCTGCCCCCATTGAGGCAGAGTGGGAACCAGCCCAGGCTGTGACTTACCGTGCCCCCCCACTCCCCCTTCCAAACGGTAAGGGGGCTGCTTGCCTGACTCAGCTGTGCTAAAGGCAAGGAGAGCGGGCAGAGACAGGCGGGGAGCAGGCCCCCTCTCCCTACGGAGAGAGTGCTCATGAACAACCCAGTACTACCAGAGGCAGAAAGGGCTGAACCGAACTGGCCATTTGCACAAGACCACGGTGCGAAGCAGGAACACCCCCCCCCCCCCATCCCCCAACGCACTGAGAAATACCGGAGGTAATCAGAGTGGTCAGAGGCAGGTAGGGAGCAGGCCCCCCCCTCCTGAAAGGAGAGGGTGCACGCGAACAACCCAGAGCCACCAGAGGCAAAAAAGGGCTGAACCGAACTGGCCATTTGCACCAGACCACGATGTGAAGCTGCCAAGGAGGACGCCGCCACAGTGGGCGGGCCAATCGTGCCTGAAACAGCTGAGAAATAAACACATATTTCATCGTTAAGTCCCCCGAAAGTGGAAGACACTGACTGGTTCTCCTTAAGAGGAGAGGCGGGCTGGGAAGAAAAAACGAAACCTTATCCGCACGAATAGCTACTACAAAAGAAGTACTACTCGAAGGGTCGACGACCCGCACAGAGGTTTCTAAATAGGGCTAGCAGCCTTATTCACTTCCTGCCCCGCACTAAGTTACTGCTTGCTATCGGCCATCTTGTAAATGGCCGAAAATCGTAGTCCACCAGAAAAGTAAATTTCTGAAGCAGCTGTAAACAAGCAGCTAACAAACAACAATTCAATTCAATAAAAAGGACAGGTCTCACCAAAAGAAAGGCGAACAGGTAAAGGCCCCCCCAAGCCCGTATCGTCACAAAGACGAGGGCTAGGGAAAGCCAAGTGAGCAGTCGAATTCCGCATGTCTGACGTGTGTCGTCGAAAGTCGAGAATGATTATTCCGGATGCCGGCACTCACGTGGTGCGCGGGGGGTTATGGGTAACCAAGTGGGTTCAGGACATAGCAACGGCTATGGCGTCTGTTTTTTTAGCTTGGTTACCACCCTTTCAAGGGCAGGTGATTTGAGTAGTGTTTCGACATCTAGCATGTGAGATTGAAGTCAATGCATTTATGAGAATTGCGGTAAGAATATGTAATTTAATGACAGGGTGAGAAGACTGACCAGTGTCACAAATGCCATGGTTGTTGCACTGGTCAGGACACAGCATGTTGATGACGTCGGTGGGCAGTGCAGGCAGACCGTTGATGATGACCCACAGCTCTACGTTGATGGTCACTTCCTGTCGACACGTCACCACCATGTCCTCCGCAATGTTGTCCGCCCACTCTAAGTCGTCCATAATCTGGAACAAAAATGCCACTAAAATAATGTTGTTGAAATGGGCATCTAGTAACATGTGTCAAAACTCTCCCACTGGGTCTTGTCACCATGATAGCAATTTTGATATGACAAAAATGGCATCTAACAACAACAAATGTAATAGATCTATCAGTGAGTCTCATCTCAATGAGTGCAATCAGAAAAACTATCAAACTTGAGCCAGTCAGAGCAGATACCCATCTAATGAAGCTGCTAACATGTGTCGTTTATGCTACTCTTACACTGTGCCGAATTGCCCTTGCGAATAGCATTTTCCAATAATTCACAATGATCGGGACATGGTCGCAAGACATTCGTAAATGTTCTTAACCATTCGCCACCATTCGTCTCTTGTTTTGAACATAGCAACATGCTCCTAATATACACAAGGATGTCATATTTTTACCTTTTTTGCAACGTACTCGTAAGTATTCGCAAGAACATTCGTAATCATCGCAATGTATTCGTAACGCTCGCAAGGCATTCGCAACCATTCGTTATGCCTGTCTTACACTGTGCCGAATATCCTTGCAAATATGGATTCGTATGCATTCGCAATGATCGGTAGACATTCGCAAGCACTCGCAACCATTCGTAAGACATTCGCTAGGCTTCGCAAGACTTCGAATGGTCAATATTTTTCCTGTCCATTCGTCTCTTTTTTGACGAATACAACATGTTCATATACACATTTCTTGCGAATGTCTTACGAATGGTTGGGAGTGCTTGCGAATGTGAACCGATCATTGCGAATGCCTTGCGAGCGCTACGAATACCTTTACGATGATTACGAATGGCTTGCGAATATGACTTCCTTGCGAATATTAGAAGCATGTTGCTAATATTCGCAGCAGGAGACGAATGGTGGCGAATGGTTAAGAACATTTACGAATGTCTTGCGACCATGTCCCGATCATTACGAGTTATTGGCGAATTCTTTTCGCAAGGGCAATTCGCCAGAGTGTAAGAGCAACATTACGAACAATGCGAATTTCATACTCGTTTTATTCGTAAAATGTTTGCAAGCACTCGCAACACTCGCAAGGCCACTCGTAACGTTCGTAATAGATCCGTATATGGATTCGTATACAATCGGAATGATCGGTAGACATTCGCAAGCAGTCGCAACCATGCGTATGACATTCGCAAGGATTCGTAAGCCTTTGATATTTCTTCTGTTTTATCCTGTCCATTCGTCTCTTTTTTGGCCGAATACAACATTTTCATATTCGGAAGGATATTCGGCACAGTGTAAGACAGGCTTTAGATCTTCTTCTTCTTAAGCGTTTGACGGTTGTGTTGCTCATAGCCTGAGGCCAGACATGGTTATGAAATGGCAATACCTGTTGTATTACGCCCTCACAGTGAAACCAAGTCCAGTGCTCTACCACCTGAGCTACGGCCCCCCTTATGAATTGGCAAGTTCGGTGCAGGTCTTCAACAGTTCCCTAGTTTTGCAACTGACCCGGCCTACATGTTCTGTTTCGTGTAAGTGTACAAATGATTCATTTCTTTACTTATAAGATTTAAATATTGATTTATTTCTCACTCTCTCACGCAGTCACCATTGTTCTGCTTTAGATTTAGATTTAAACCTGCACATTGTGTTACAAATTAAACAAGTAAACTGACCTGTATGTCCAGGAGACAGGACTCGAGCGACATGTCCAGGGTGAGGGTACCAACCAGAGCAGAGCAGGCAGAGAACGCGGCACTCAGCTGTAACACCGCCTTGCATCTCTGCTCTGCATTCTCGCGTGTTATGCCTCCTTGTGTCGGCCAGCTGGGGACCTGAGGTAAAATAGACAGCTCTGCTTAGACACCATCCACTCTTTCAGCATGCCAAGCTAAACAAATTGCGTCAGTCAAAGTAATGAAGAATCAAGCGAAGATTCTTCACTTATTTTATGTCACATGTGCTATTACATCATTTTCTCTCTGTTTAACATTGATTCTGAATCTGCCATTCTCTCCAGGCGAACAAAATGTAAAATAGTGGAAATGCATGTCTATATTATGTGAATGTTTGTGAAAACATTTCAAATGTTGATATCCACAGTGTGAGTGAGGTGAGTGTGGTTGCAGGTGGGTCACATTTGGCCTTTGAATGACTCACATAATCAGATTGGAAGGGTCCATTACTCGTATCAGTGGTTCTTTCAGAACAATTCTGTGCAAACACTCGACAGAGGTATTGTGTACATGTATTCATTTTGGCAGCAAAAAACAAGTCAGCCTACATACAAGTTCACAAATAACAAAATGCCTTCTTTATACTCACTGGAAACTCGTAGGTGGCATTGAATTCCCAGATGACAGGGTTCTGTACCAAGACACATGGTTCCAGTCTTGTGGCAGAAGTCAACAGGAAAGAGGTGATGTCATCTGTTCAGTAAACAACATCAACTTTCAACATCCTGCATCTTTTGCTAAGCGTTATTTCTTGACTTTAGAAGCTTGTTTTTTTACATTTAGTTTTGACTAAATGTTTTAACATAGACGGGGAATCGAGACGAGGGTCGTGGTGTATGTGTGTGTGTGTGTGTGTATGTGTGTGTGTGTGTGGGTGTGTGTGTGGGTGTGTGTGTGTGTGTATGTGTATGTGTGTGTGTGTGTGTGTGTGTGTGTGTGTGTGTGTGTGTGTGTGTGTGTGTGTGTGTGTGTGTGTGTGTGTGTGTGTGTGTAGAGCGATTCAGAGAAAAGTACTGGACCGATCTTCATGAAATTTCACATGAGAGTGCGTGGGTATGATATCCCTAGACAATTTTGTCATTTTTTCAATAAATGTCTTTGATGACGTCATATCCGGCTTTTTGTGAAAGTTCAGGCCGCACTGTCACGCCCTCATTTTTCAATCAAATTGGTTGAAATTTTGGTCAAGCATTCTTCGACGAAGTCCAGACTAGGGGATTGAATTTGAGCTCTGCAGATTAAAAATTAATTAATTAGTTTGCTCATTAAAGTTGTCATTAAAATCAATTTTTAACTAACAGATTTAAAATTGATTGCATAGTATTTTTCATCAAATTCTAAACATATATATACATATGTCATGTTTACTCTTAAAATGTGATCACAATTAACGAAAATAGGTTAATTAGTACTACGATTAAAATTTAAGAAATCGATTCAAAAATGATTTCATCTTATTCTTTATCATTTCCTGAGTTCAAAACCATGTAGATATGATATGTTGTACAGTGGAACCCCCCTTTTAAGACCTCCAGAAATCTGAGAAAATCAGGTCTTAAAAAGGAGGGGGTCTTAAAATGGAGGTAAATTTACAGTGGTTATGAACAGAAAGTCTGAGAAAACAAGGTCTTAAAATGGAGGGAGTCTTAAAAGGGGGGTTCCACTGTATTCAAAACAAGCTCTGAAAGTTAAAAAGAATACAGAAAAGCGCACTTTCCTGCTTAGAGCAATACACTATCGCGCTATTCTGGCTTGTCAATTTCACGTCGTTTTGCACGTGAAAAGTGAGCGATTTCCTTCTCGCGGGGATTGACAAAGCTGTATTCTCTTAATAAAAGAAATGCAGTGCGTTCAGATTCATTCTGTGAGTTTGACAGCTTGACTTAATGTAGTAATTTCGCGTTACGCGACTTATTTATTTCTTTAGCCAGAAAAAAGTGAGACACAGAAAGAACATTTTGTTCACACAGAAATACAGTTCATATATATAGGTCCTCCAAACAATTTTTTATTTCATTCTCATCTGTTTGGCGGCCACAATCGTCTTGTCGATTATTCTGCTGCGTTGAGACAACAGTGGTACCTGCATTGAGAGGCCACTCCTACTTGGGACTAGCCAAAAGTGTCCCTATACATTGCAGGTGGCCTGTCATGACAGGTACATTTTGGTACAGTTGAACCCCCCTTTTAAGACCACCCAATTTAAGACTTCCTCCCTTTTAAGACCTTGTTTTTTTAGACTTTTTGTTCATAACTCAAAAATGTACCCCCATTTTAAGACTCCCTCCTTTCTAAGACCTGGTTTTCTCAGATTTGTGCAGGTCTTAAAAGGGGGGTTCCACTGTAGAGACACTAGACAACAGAACAACAGAAGGAGGAATGTGTTGTATGATGGGAGGGGCCTCGCATGACAGGTACCACTGTAGTGTGGGGGAGGAGGCTCCTTTCTACGCTCACCTTCACGATCACCAGCATTGCAGTTGACAAGGTCAGCAGTGGCAGAGCAGATGGCAGTGTGACCTTCCATGCAGTCACATGACAACACAGAGGTCAAGGTTGTCTGCTCAACCTCTGGGCAAATGCCGTTGTACAAACTTTCTGTCTGTGTCACTCTGAAATTGGAACAATCAAATTCTTTCAGTGAAATTTCTTTGACAAATTCAGCTTTTACATAGATCCACACAACAATACAGGTGGGAGTATGCGTCAATTATGAATGAATAGTTTAGTCGTTCTTTGTTACAGAAACATTGAGTTAGACTCGTTTGATAGTAAACCAGCTTGCGCATTTCAGTGCAAAGAAATGAAATCGTTCCAGCAACTAGCTAGTACTCCTCATCCATGCAAGAGTGTATAGCAGAATCAGCCAAATAAAAAATAGAATCCATTTACCGCCAGCTGAGAATGAACTCATTTTCCTTCCTGACCAATTGTCCTGTAGCTGTCAGGAAATCGTTGCTCTTGTCATCATCGTAGTTGCCACACAGACCTGTTTAGAAAAGAGAGAAATAACATGCATTGAGAAGCTGTTCCAAGGCCTCGGTCTTCCATCATTTATGTATACTTTTTTTTTATCTTAGGCATTCTTCCGACCCAAGGCTGATCAAATGTCCGATAGTTTTGTCCCTTTTGCCACAACAATATTTTCTGGCTAGGACAGTTTGACCAATGTATATTTTGAATCCAGGTCCAACTTGACCTATTGTCCTATCCTCTGTGTCTGGGAATAACACTGCAGCTGTGCTCAAAGCTGTTTATCAGCTGTGGAAAATCTACCTTTATGAAAACAAAACTAACACTAAAACAGAGAACCAAAGTGTGTTACACATTTCAGTACAGGAATGAAACAAGAGCCAAACAAACTAAAGATTAACCATACCTTCTGTCTGCATGAAGTCAGTAGCAGAAGCCTTGAAGTAGACTTGCAGGAACTTTCTAGAAGCCCTGCGGCCATTTGTCACTGTCACCACTCCACCAGTGGGCAGATGGATCTGATGAAACACACATACACATCTTCAACCCTGGAAAACCCTGCCGATTCAAGCAAACTTCAAAGAAATCATTTTGTCATATGGCAGAATTAGGAAAAGAACCCTTGCCTTTCCAAGTTTACCACTTTTCAAAACTGAATAAACATAGTCACTGTATAGCAACTGAGACAAATGTCAATAAACAATTTTTAATTTTTAAAAAATATTTTTTATTATTTAAAGTTTTTTTGCTTTGTTTTTAGATCAGAGAATGTTCATTCCCATCCTGCCTAGCCGACAGCATGGGGAAGGCCTATCAAGTCAACTTCATCCCAACAATTAACAAAATCTGAACACCCTACACTTCCACACAATAACGTCGCTGCAAAGTTCCAAACTGACCTATTGTGCTAAAACCTACCTGGTATCCCTTTCCGCCATTCATACGAACAACACGAGTGCCAGCGGTCAGTTCTCCGTTGACCATCATGCTCAGCTGGATGGGTCGTCCATCTGCCCGAGCTTGCTTGGCTCCGCAGCGGTCGACAAGGATGACGTCATCGCCGGATTTCACCGCCACTGCACAGTTGCACGCTGCCTTTCCATTGCAGCTACGTGTGAACAACCGGATCTGAAAGGCAGCAAAAGATTTGTGGTGAATGAAACTTCAAAGGAAGTTCCAATAATATTGTAGGTTCAGTTTCAGGCGCCATGTTTAAGATAAGGACCAAGAGACTGCAGGTGAGAATAACTAGAACAAGATCACAGTGAAAATATACTCACCCCCCCCCCAAAAAGTACAAGAAATGATACAAATTGTTTAACACCCTACTACTGTTCCCGGTACGTGGTTTTTTTTCATAACCTCTGTAAATTTACACCCATTTTAAGACTCCCTTCCTTTTAAGACCTGATTTTCTCAGATTTTTTTAGGTCTTAAAAGGGGGGTTCCACTGTACCTTCTTAGAATTTGTAAATTGTATCCACAGTCTGTATAACTAGCCCCCATAACGCGAGTGACAATAAAGCACTGTCTTGAAACTAAAGCGATAGTCGGACAGAGTTCCGCCCCTGGAACGGCAGGTAGTTCCGGTTTGTGTTTGCAAAATGGAACCGCATGACAATCCGCCCTTCAACTTCTTTACTCGCGTAGTTTGAACAGCAGACACAGTAACGTTTCCTTCCACCACTTATTTTCTTCTCTCGTTCAGCCATTTTGGACGTAAACAAAACAACCGGAACTACCCGCCGACAGCGCTGCGGGCTATGGTAGGGAAGGACAACTCTTATCACTTTCGTTTTGAGACAATGCTATAGGCCTGTTCATGACACAAGCAACACAAGCAGCACTGCGTACCTCGTATGGCAGAGTTGTGTGGCGATACAGCACATACTCTCCCTCTTTGAAGTGGTTGTAGTACCTGCACAGAAATAAACAATGTCTTAGAAATCCCAACTACTTTTGGCAAAACAAAATGTAACCAAGGAACAATGGAATAAAATGAAAAAGGAGAACATCTTGGCATATGCAGTACTATCAACATTCAAAACAGCAAAGCGAAGCAGAGGCATCCCTCTCAAGGGTCCAAGGCCTGCCTGCCAAAAAGACAACACTGAGAAAAAAGGAAAGACTTACTACTGGTCAAGATTTGTTCTGATATAAAAAAAAAAAGATAAGAAAAGAAGTGTGTGCATCAACTCACTTTCCGTCAAAGGTGGTCATGTGGGGGTCGCCCACAGCGGAGCAGAGGGCTCGCTTGTCTCTGTCCTTGACCTCCACATCCACTTGTCCCAAGCTCAAGGTCTCAAAGGCCAGACCCGAGGCGAAGATGGTGGCCTTCACCCTCACCACACGCTTCTGGTTGCGGTCCTTCAAGCCGTCCACGGTGCCGGACAGCGGGATGCGGAAAGCGGTCTGCCAGTTGCTCATGGTCAGGGAGTAAGCACAGGGAGTGTCGTCGCTGAGGTCAGAGTCGGTGTAGAAAGCCAGCTGTGGGATGGCGCTGTTGTCTCCGGGACACTGAACTTCTTTGCTGACACGCTGCAAGTGGGGCGTGACGGACACGTGGCAGTCACGGTCACGGTCCACAGCTTCACAGTACAGACGTGGCGGCAGGAAGGAGGAGACTTCGATGAACGCTCTGCTGCCTCCCTCGTACACCGTTAGCTTGCTTGTCAGCAGCTGTCACAAATAAACATGTTTCATGTCTGTTACAATTTACACTGCTTGAATATTCCTTTTCCAGATGGAACTGATGTTCTTGGAAAGATTTCACTCATGCTATAACTGTTCTCCAATAAAATGTGACCCTCCACCACGAAATGAGTCGCATGTCACCTCGTGCGGTTCTGCGCTAGGCTTAATGTAAGTCCGGGAAGTGTCTGGTAACAGTGTGAGGGTCACCTTAGTCACAGGCTTATAACTCAAAGAGTTTTTGCTCTTTTCTAAAACGGTTTTCACCACTGGATAGCGCATAAAAAAAACCTTTAGGAAACTGTAAAAAAATGAAAATCATGCAAAGGTGACATGCGACTCATTCCGTGGTGGAGGGTCACAAATGTGAGTACCAGGGCTGAGGTGCACCAAGTGAAACTGGGTGCCACGCAACTGTGTTGGAAGAAGCCAGGGGGACTGATTGGTTGAAATCACAACAAACCACAATTTCAACAAATCAAACCAGGCGACTGCGTACCACCCGTTTGGATGGCACCCAGATTCGCTTTGTGCACCTCAACCCTGTCAGTGTTACAGTAGTATCATTAATTGATTTAGTGAGAATGAGTAAGAATGACCACCTCAGTTCAAGGCAATCACTGTGAATACAACAACTAAAACATACAGGGGTGTACCTTAACACCCACCCATCCGCCCATCCAGGTGGGTTGAAATCATGTCGGGTGAATTCAAATTCCCAATTCACCCACCCTGCTGCTGGTTACCTCAAAATTGGTCGGCCACAGAACTTTTCCCCACTGGGCCATTGTCTACAAAAGTTAAGATACACCCCTGCCATATGAAAAGGCGGTATTTTCTCACCTGTAGTCCTGCAGTGATGTGTGGACTCTGTCTGGCCGGGCCTCGTGAAGTGTCACAGCTTGTCTCCACGCAGGCAGAGATTGCGCAGTACACCTGTCCACACACAAACATTTCATTGATCAAACCTGCCCTTGCCACCACCACAAAAATTTTAAGATATTTTTCTTCGCACAATATTCCACCTCACCTAAGAAGTGTTAGAGTAATTCTCAATGAAATTCTACTCAAGGATAAAAGAAAGCAGGAAGAATTGCAAAGCCTCAGCGTCAAACCAAGACCAGACTTTCATCTGTTATATGTTATTGTTGTTTGTTGTTGAAAATATGACATTTTCCACAGATCGAGACAGTCCACTGAAATCACAAACAATGTTATAATATGTTATTGTTTTTTTGTGATTGTGTGCCTTCATTTGTAAAAAGTAAAAGGAATTTAAGTGCAATGGATTTATACATGAATGTCATTTGTATTTTTGTTGAAAATATGAAATTTGACACAGATCGAGGCAGTCATTGTTCACCTGGACCCCACTAGCGGTTGAGGTGAACAATGACTGTGAAGATCTGCGTCAATCCAAGACCAGGACCTTCATCTGCGGCCGCATTGGCCGGGCCTGCCGGTCCCACATTGGCGTGGAACTACCCTTTCATAGATCTTCGTTTGCAAAGCAAAGCCATAATGATGATGATGATGATGAAACTGACGAAACATAACTCCTCACCTCTTGTTCAAAGGCCAGCCTGGTGATGTTTTGCTCGGACAGCACACTGACGTATCGTCCGTCTTGCTGCAGAGTGACCGGCTGTTCCATCAGACTGGCAGCGCCCCAGTACCAGTGCACAAAGTAGGTCAGGTTTTGGCGTTGCAGACCCTCACTGACACAGGTGAGTGACACCTGACTGCTGGCGTTGTCCACGCTCACCACCAGCTCTGGCGCTTTTTCAAAGGTCGGCAGTTCTGCAAATACATACACCTGAAACTTACTGCTGCTTTAACCCCTTCACTTCCACAATATGTATCAAATACGTACCTAATAAAATCAAAATATTACTACTCCGACAAGGTCAAACAACGGCTTTATTTTTCCCTTTGAATTCCAGCAAGATGATTTGCCTCCTCCAGCCTTTACCATGCTTCCTGGGTCGTGGACGACCCCGAGACTTACAAAAGTGTCTGTATCTCTAAAACTATTGGGAATTTTTGATCGAGACTTCATGTAATCCTGAAACACCATAGAACCTTCATTTAGACCAATTTTTACAGGATTATCTTTGTAAACTAACACATAAACATTGAAGTCATTTGAACAGTCCGGATGTTGTGGGTCGTGGATGAGACCCATATGGAATTAAAGAAGGCATTTGACTGTGTTTATCCCAATTCGGATGGCGTGGGTCATCATCTTAAAAATCTGATAATCCTTCATGCCTCTGATCCACTTATATCCTTCTTATAAAAAGCAAAGGGATAATACCAACCTGTCTCAATCTGCAAGTCAGTGATCAGGTTCCTCGGGGCATAGACAATGTAGAGATCAGCAATGACGATGTTGAAGAATGCATCTCGATCACGCCGCTTGCCAACCAGGCAGGAACTGGGCACCCGAGCATTCTCCTTCTTCTTCTTCTTGAACTTGGTGTCCGAGTCCGCCAGCTGACCGTCTATGTAGAGGTCAAGCCCGGCTTCCACGTTCCACGAGAACTCCACGCTGACAAAGTCCTTGAAGCGAGCGTCCCTTTTGGGGTACCTGGCCTTGACCTTCCATTCCTTGTCGGGCGTGCGCAGACGGACGTTGAGTTTGTCGCTGCGCCACCACATAGCCACGCCCGTCACATCCTTCTCCTCAGCCCCGCACGACACAATGTATGTGTCTCTCTCGAAGTCCACGATCTTCAGGTTGAACTTGAAGTTGAGGCCGAAGCTGCAGTTGGCGGGGTTGAGGAGACAGGAGCCTGTGTTGGGCAGCTGGAAGTACTGGTTGAGACCGTTGAGCAGGATGGCAAAGCCGCCCAGAGGTCCGGGCATGAGTGTCGGAGTTCCGAAGACGGTGAGGTTGAAGGTCTGGGTGATGACGGTGTCGCCCTGGATCAGCAGGAACAGCAGGCGGTACACCACCTCATACACCGTCTTCACTGAAACCACAAACAATATTATGTTATTGTGTTAGTATATGCGTAGACGATATTGTTACAAAGTTCATGTTGTGTTGTCGTAAGTGTTACTTTGTCAACATCACGGGCCAACGAATTTAGACACAACCATCATCGAACGCTGAAGAAGAAGTCGAAAGTGTTGTGTTCTATAAGTTATGTTATTGTTTACATGCATCCAATGTTAAACTTGTGCATTTTATTAATTGTTAATTTGTAAAACGGAGAGCACGATTCTTTGTGGTTCGCGCTATATAAGCTCTCATTATTATTATTACTGTTTTGTTATTATTGAGCGTCTTCATTCCTAAAAAGTAAAAGGAATTCTAAGTGAAATGGATCGATACATAAAATAATGTTATTTGTATTATTGTTGAAAATATGACATTTGACACAGATCGAGACAGTCTTTGTTCTCCCAGGCCCCACCTGTGGTCCAGGTGAACACTGACTGTCAAAATCTGTGTCAAATGTCATATTTTCGTCAAAAATACAAACAACATTTATGTATTAATCCATTTCACTTAGAAATTGTTAGCTTTTTACTGGGAGGAAGTGACCCGAATTTCACAGCAATGGAATAATAAAGTATATTAATTGAAATGAAATGAAATTGTCTTACCTGCCACTGTGACCCAATTGTCCTTGTCAGTGTCAGGGTGGCAGATCTCACCGCCATTGGCTGGGTTAGTGGCACCAGCCTCGTAACACTTGTTGCCAATCACACACACGTCATTCTGAAAAAGAGTGGATGAATTCATGTAGACTCACGTAAAGACTTCCTTACTCTGCCCGGTAAGGAAACATTGAAACAATAATGAAGTTGGCATACACCACTAGCATTGTGCTAGTTTTCACAAATGCTGATGGAAAGAAACTTTTCATTTTGAGTTTCTTTTATTTTTTGTATGCATAGTATTTCTGACACATTTCACACACTGATCAAATACGATCTACAATGTATATGTTTACCAAGATAGTGCTTCACATTAACCAACAATAACAAAAATCCTGCTGTGCAACATACGACTCTCACAGCAATTTTGCAACAAGAACAGAAAATTCACTAATAGCCAAATTAAGATTTTTAAAAATGCAGCAACAAAAGACCCTCACCCGCTGAGTGCACCCAGCAACAGAGCAGTCGTAGCAGTTGGAGTCAAAGTTGACAGACAGCAGTCGCGTCTCTTGTGCGGTCTGGTTGTTGGTGACGGTGATCTTGACAGCATCCACAGCGTTGCTGCCACACATGGCTTGAGGAAGCAGGCAAACCACTGACTCGATGCTGATGAAAGTGGCCTGCAATCTCACCTCCTCCTCACTACTGGGAGTGAAGCCAACCTCTGTCACCTGCAATCATCAAAGTTCTGTGAATGAAAAAAACTGACCTACACCTGAAACGAAAAGTTCAAAATCTATGATATATTACACAGGCATGAGAATTGAAAAAAGTAAAAAAGGCTCAACATTTGTAAGTAATGGCAAAGTCGACGGCGCGAAGCGCCTAGCCTCGCTAGGGGGGTTCGGGGGTATGCCCCCCCGGAATTTTTTTTCTCCAAAGAACCCAAATGGTGCAATTTGGTGTCATCTAAGCTCCAAGTTTGCCATTAAATTCAGTTTTTAGAACCATTTTTGCCTCCCCCATTTATTTTTTCGGCGGACACTTTTGCTTTTTCGGCGGAACAAAAAAAAAATTCGGCGGAAATTTGCCTTTCGGCGGACAATTCCCATGCCTGATTACAATCTGACTTGTGCATGTATAATTTAGATCCCTGTACAGTCGAACTTGCCCCTGTCCATAGACCACCTGCCCATTAAGACCACCCTCAAGGATCCCCGACGGTTTTTACAACTATGTAAATCACCTGTCCATAAAGACCACTTGTATAAAGAGACCACTTTTGCTCAGTCCCTTGGGCGGTCTCTTTAGACAGGCTTGACTGTAGTTGAAAGGAAAAGCTAATTCTGCTGCAGCCAAAAGCAGAGCTTGGTTATTTGGCCAAACCCAGCAGAATAACAAAGCACAAAATCCACAGAGTTTCTTCTCGAACAACCATGCAATTAGACGCTGTTCACAAATAATTGTTGAGTTTGTATGGGTTGTGAAAGAGTGAATTACCACTTGTTTTTATTGAGGCAAACTTTCCCAGGTGGCATTACAGTCACTGGGGAGGGGTGTGTCTGTAACATGTGGACAAGAAGCATGTGTGGAAAGTTTGCCTCAGTAAAAGCAAGAGTAGTCACTCTTTCACAATCAATACAAACCCTAACAGAGTTATTTCCTTAGTTCGTCTATTCTCATGCTCACCTCCATGCGCTGGACGTGACAAGTCAGATTGTTGCTGCTGATGAAGTCGCGGCCAAAGACGACGATGTTACAGCAGTCTCCCAGACGCCGGTCACACACACTGCCGCCAGCCAGACTGTATATCAGGAGAGGCTGAGTTTTGTCAATGGAGCAGTCGTCTCCACCGAAGTCACCCATGCAAAGGCAGTACCCTGGGGAAACATTGCTTGCTTGATGTCATGACAAATCACAACAGTCAGATGTATGTATACACTGGAACTCAATTTTCAATTTAAGATTCCCCTCCTCTTTTCTCATATATTCCGTTCTTGCTTTATATAACAAACTAGAGGAATACCCGCTTCGCCGGGTAGCCGGCTTCGCCGGGATGAAATACTTAGAGCCGTACGCCGGCTTTGCCGGGTCCGAACAATGGACCCGCCAAGCTTAGGTCCCTCCCAGATTCGTGGAATGGGAACAGCACGAAAATGATTCAGTGGCCATAATGCCATTCCTGACCATATCGAGTCCCATCCTTGTCGACGAATGTAACCGTGTTAATCACCTTTGGAGGCGAAGTCCACTCAAACAGGATTGAGCAATTTAGAGCTTATCTCTAAGCCCTTTTGATCTGTTCTGGCTTCTAAAAGGAAGGCCAGTACATACAAATACACAAAAGCCGCCAGACCACATCACAAACAGAACTGAACAAACCACAGGTGTTGCCCACATAGAGAGAGAGACACTCACACACACACACACACACAAACACAGAGAAGCCGTATATATAGAGAGATAGATGGCAGTGTATTTTTCGCGTGGCTATAAATTGATTCGACCTTTGCACTTTTACAGTGAGGATAATTTACGGGTCCAATTTACGTTCTGGACACTGCGGTGACCTTCTAAAAATAGTAACAGAACGCCGGGAATATCCGAAGATGCCCCACACCATACGAAGGAAGGGAGGTAAACGCTGAAAACCTGGAGAAGATAAGGAAGAGTTACTTATAATGGTGAAATGAACACAAAAACCAAAATCGGTTCAGCGCTGCGCGCTGAGAGCACGTGTTGAAATATCTCATCGATGATATTGTGTCCGGGGTGTAGCTGAATACGGTGTCCAAATTTGAAAAAGATCCACCAAGAACTTTGGCTTCGGTGTGTCGGTATGGGGGCCCGGGTAGCTGAGGTGGAACCAAAGTCGGTTCAGCGCGCACAAAATCAGTTCAGCGCTGCGCACTGAGAGCACGTGTTGAAATATCGACCAGGTTGTGTCCTGTCCCGGGTCTACCTGAATATGCCCACCAAATTTGAAGCAGATCCATGAGAACTTTGGCCGTGCATCGCGAACTCACACACAGACACACACACAGACACACAGACACAAGTCGTATATATATATAGATGACAACAGCCAAATGCATGTACAACGTGAAACCCCCCCTCCCCCCCCCCCCCCCCTTTCTCCCCCCCCTCCCATTTCAGATATTCTCCTTTTATAAGACCCTCCTTTCTCAGATGTTCTGATGATAGCCTCTGTAAATTTACCTCCATTTTAAGACTCCCTCTCTTTTAAGACCCTCCTTTCTCAGATGTTCTGATTGTGACAGGGGAGGCTACCGCTCCTTTCACAGGAGACTCTGCACCCGAGTTGTTGGCCTTTAAGTCAACACCGGTGGATTGTGGAATTCTGTTTGTGATAGGGTCTGGTGGTTTCCGATTGTCTGTATGTTCATGGAAACCTTCGGGTTTGCATAACAGTTTTTATAAGGCTAAGAAATTAGCCCTAACATTTTCAATCCTGTTTGATTGCACTTCGCCTCCCGAGGTGATCGTAGTGTTACGGCACTCGGTTACATGATGATAGCCTCTGTAAATTTACCTCCATTTTAAGACACCCTCTCTTTTAAGACCTGATTTTCTCAGATTGTTTAAGGTCGTAAAAAGAAGGGTTCCACTGTACTTAAAAACATGTCCAAGCTAATGTGAACAAGTAGTAAGTACACATAGAAATAAACCACGATAACTGTCCACATGCTTTCAGTTGCTTGATTGCACTCATCTGGTGGTAGAACCCCACCTACACATAAAAACACACGCAGACCAGCTAGAAAACACGTGTGGGCAGAATTTCAAAGAGAAGAAAAGTATTTACCACCAATGCAAGTTCCATGGTCATTGCAGTCTCCGGGGCAGGCGTTGTTGATGACCTCAGGCTGTTTGTACGTTCCATTAATGGAGAACCACAGAGTGATCTGCGAGGACACGTGCGTCACACACTGCTCCTGGATGTTGTTGATGAGAGTTGTCGCCCATGACGTGTCATCCGTCAGCTGCAAACAACCATGATACATGATGTTTAGCTTGATGTTTAATCATTATATGTCTTTGTGCAATATCGTTTTGGTAACTGTGAGGCAGGGCTAAAGGCAAGTTTTTGTTTTTTAAAGACAGACATTTAAGTATTTGTTCTTGTTCTTGAAGTGTAACGGAATGAGTATGGTCCCACACACACAGCACAAACTGCACGCCAAAAGTGCCGTCATTTCCCTTTATTAAACAAAAACTATCAATCATCTACCTGAATATATAAGTAAGCAAGTAGAGCAAACACTTTAATTACGCTTGGCACGAACCAACATGGATGAGACTTGACTTTGTGTCAGGCTAGGACTGGCAAACACAGACACTGATCACCATCATGCTGTTCCCATCTCAAATTTAAACCTATGACTGGAAGCCAAGTTGGTTACACATTCAACAACAACAAAAAAACACCAACAAACAACAGAAGCAAAACAATACAGTTGCATAAATAAGAAGAGCAAAGAGGAACGGTAAGAAGACAGAGCTAGGTAACCTGAGAAAGCTTACAGGTAGTAAGAAGTTACAACACAAGTTGTTTGTTAGCAGTTACCTGGATGTCTGTTACGCAAGAATTTACGTCTTGCGTTATGCTGAGAGCAGCCGACACTTCGCCAATACAAGACTGGATGGAAGCCGAGGCGTTAATAGCTGCTTGACAGATCTTCCTGACCTCAATCTCCGTCAGACCATTTGGAGTCGGCCATCTCGGCGTCTGAAAAGAAAGAACAGAAAAAGTACCATAAAAAACATTTTCCGTAAGAAAGACAACTTCCCAATAGATCACATTTAGAAATTTGAAAAACTCTCATTCTTATAGATGCAGACTCAGATTGCAGATTTCAATCTAATCAAGAACAAAATATCTGTATCGTTAACACTATTTCAGAAGCTTAAAAACATAACTTCAGACATTTAGGTAATATAATCCGTTTGAGTGTATCTATTCCTTAAATTGAGACACCAAAATTCACGGCAAATATATATGTATAAAGTTGATCTCAATTTTTCCCTGGCACACGAGAATGCCGGAGAGTAAAAAATAGCAGGCACACAAGCAGTTAAACTGTAACTTGAGACTCAAATACAATCTGTTTGAGTGTTTCTATCAATGAAATATAGGACACCAACATGCAGGGCAGATACGTACAGGAGAAACATAGTCGATGTCAAACTCAAATTGGATGGTAGTGACCAGGCTGTCCAAGCACTGCTCTGGTTCCACGGCCTGCTGATTGAAGTGGTCAGTCACATCCTCGTCTGAAACACGTGTAACCATATGCACAACTGAAACTCTCAAATTATGCTTGGAGACAAAGCCAGTCAAGTTTGTGCCTAAAGTCAATAGCCAGGGCCCGTATGCAAGAGTCGAGGTTAGAGACTTTGCTTTACTTTATTTGGTGTTTAACGTCGTTTTCAACCGTTCAAGGTTATATCGCGACGGAGGGAAGGGGGGTGATGGGATAGAGCCACTTGTCAATTGTTTCTTGTTCACAAAAGCACTAATCAAAAATTTGCTCCAGGGGCTTGCAACGTAGTACACTATATTACCTTACTGGGAGAATGCAAGTTTCCAGTACAAAGGACTTAACATTTCTTACATACTGCTTGACTAAAATCTTTACAAACATTGACTATATTCTATACAAGAAACACTTAACAAGGGTAAAAGGAGAAACAGAATCCGTTAGTCGCCTCTTACGACATGCTGGGGAGCATCGGGTAAATTCTTTCTCGTCCCAACCAATATGGGACTCCCCCTAACCCGCGGGAGGCAGAGACTTTGCTAAGCACAAAGGTTGGCAAGAGCATATCAGAAGACAACAGTAGCCTACAAAATGTCAACCTCATCTAAAAAAAACTGTCTAAAACACAGGTGTATCTCTGCCCTTGAACCATATTTATAGCTCAGTGCTCAAGATATACAACTCTGCAGAACACCTACTGTGACAGAACTGAACTGAAACTGAACGTTATTTAACAATTTAACAAGGATAAAGATTTAAGGCATGGCATTTTCTTACAATTTGTCCTTGAACACACACTCACACACACACACACACACACACACACACACACACACACACACACACACACACACACACACACACACACACACACACACTCAAAAAGGAACTACTATGCCACTTTGCGAAGTCTGAACTTCGCCAAACTTAAATCAGGCTTTACTCTTGTGGTCTAAATTAATTTATAGCTTACTTCACTTTGAACCAGTGACAAAACTGCTTACATCGCTTGATGGCTGCACCAGGTACGTTGGAGCTGGGGATGGAGCAGTCAAGGATGTAGGCATCAGAGCTGCAGGTGAGGTCAGTTCCCTCGCTGCATGGGCAGTACTGCACAGCCTCTGCTAGTCCTGCGTCTTCCTCCGGGCAGTAGCCGTTGTACAAGGATGCGTTTTGTGACACCCTGTGAAAAACATCATACTTGTGTCAGGATTTTCTGTATTTTCGTTTCCTCGTCAATAGATGATGTTTGGAAATACAGTAACTCTGTTGGGTTGTTATGGGTTGTGCTTATTTTATTTGCTTTTCCCCACACACACACACACACACACACACACACACACACACACACACACACACACACCACACACACACACACACACACACACACACACACACACACACAAATAATTTCATCTTCACCAGATCACAGTGTTTAGTCAGGTTACCTTAGAGTGAATTTCATAATGATTCAGACAGTAAACATTCAAGTGGTCTCTATGTGTGCCCTCACCTCCAACTTCTGGAGAAGGTTTTGGTCCCACCGACCAGATCGTTGTCGGCCGTGTCATCATAGGAGCCACACAGACCTGAGGACAAGCAGAAAGAGCATGAGAATAGACAAATTGCAGAAATCATTCTCTTAGTTTTGTATTGCTGTGGGTTAAGGGTGGAGATTTTTCCGATCTCCCAGGTCAACTAATGTGCAGACCTGCTTGTGCTTTATCTCCCTTTGTGTGTACATGCAAGCACAATTAGACCAAGTGCGGGGTAAAAACGGTCATACACGTAAAAACCCACTCATGCAAAAACATGAGTGAACATGGGAGTTTCAGCACATGAACAAAGAAGAAGAAGAAGAAGTATTGCTGTGGAAAAGCTGTGCCCCACGAAACAGTGAGCCTAACAATCGCCACTGACAACAGAAAATGTTTTGAAATAACTCTGTCAGGATTTTAAAGTGCTGTGTCAGAGCTGCACCCCACACAGTGAGGCAAGCGACCCACCATCGCGTTGAACGACAAACTCTGATGTGGATATCATGCAGTGTACACTCGATATGACAGTTATTTCTCCACATCGTCTGTTAGCAACAAACACCTTCACACACAAGCACATGCTTTTAGAAACCAGTACAAAATGTGTCCTAAGCAGGACAAGAAATGATGCTAGTGTACCTTCTGTGTGTCCAAAGTCAGAGGATGAAGCGGCCACCCACACGTTGAGAAACTCAGGGAAGCGTCTGCGCTTTTCAAACTGAACGGTCACCACTGTGCCTGTTGGCAGAATCACCTGTGAACAAGAATGAGCATGTCAAGATTATACATGTACATTTACTAAATAAAAATAAATCTGCAATGATCAGAAACAAAGACAAAAGCACAGGTGCAGGCACACACATGCACACACACACACACACAGGTGCGCACACACACACAGGCGCGCGCACACACATGTATGCTTCCACGCATGCACAAACACACACACACACGCATGCACACACACACACACACACACACACACACACACGCAAGAACACACACACACACAAACAGACTCCCTGCTTTTTAAGACCAGTTTTTCTGAGATTTATCGATGTCATAAAAGGGCTGCATTCTACTGTAGTCATAAGGGGAACAAAAGCGAAAACGTCCACCACTGACCTTGTACTTTGTTCCACTGTGGTATCGATGAATCCTGAGACCTGGGTGTAAGTCTCCGTTCTTGAAAATCTGAATGGTCATGGGCTTGTTGAAACCGCCACCGGCTGAAGCTCCACAGCGGTCAAAGAGAATGACATCATCATCGGCCTTCACCGCCACAGCACAGTTGCAAGAAGCAACGTTCTTGTTACACTTTCGTAAGAATGTATGCACCTGGAAAAAAAGGGGGTAAATAAAAACTCATGACTCACACACACTTTAGTACACTACCATCGAAAGTCGGGGTCAAACCCGGGAACATGCCCCTAATGGTTTTACCGTGAGGGCGTCAAACAATACTCATCATCACAGATGAAATACAAAATAAACGCAACTTGTTGAAAGTGAACAGAACTGTAGTAACAGAACCATCATTTGGACTAAACATGTAAAGCTACCACGTGTTTCTAAAACTAGATATGTATATAGTGTATAGTGGATAAACTTACCTCATAGCTCAGCGTTGTGTGTCTGTACAAGATGAATTCTCCTTCCAAGAAGTTGTCATAGTAGCTGAAAAGTAGAAAGGCAGGCGTAAATACCACCATAGAATGTTGTCAATGACACAAATCAGTCACGCGCTTAACAAATATACAACTCAGGGGCGGATCCAGGGGGGTTTCCTGAAACCCCCCCTACCCTAAAAAAAATGTTAAAAAAAGAAGAAAAAAAAAGATTTTTTTGTTAAAAATAAAGAAAAACTTGTAGCTCAGATTGCACCAGATTGCTCCATTTTCCTTGATTTTTATCAATTTTTTTCCGGGGGGGCATGCCCCCGTACTTCCCTAGGAGCCGGCCTTTCTTTTCTAAGTGGCGATTTCAGAAAGTAGTTGGGTAATTTGTTGGCTCAGGTTACACCAGCTAGATCGGTCAATTGTCCTTGTTTTGATCTAAATTTGTCTTCTTGAATTTAATGTTTGGAAGGTGTATTGGGGGAAATTTCTTGGCTCGGATTGCACCAGTTTGCTCCATTTTCCTTGTTTGTATCAAATATGTTCGGGGGGGGGGGGGGGGCATGCCCCCGGAGCTCCCAAGGAAGTTCGAACGCTTCACGCCCTCAACTAATCGCTTCGCGTCGTCGAATTGACCCAAAACAAAATAATTGGAAACCCCCCCCTAAAAATGATGTGATCCGCCCCTGCAACTACAAGAGATGAAAGGGGGACAGGTAGGTAACAGGATACAAAGGCAACTGTTCAAGTTCTCACATAACATATACTTTTGTTCTTTCTGAAATTGTCACTATTTGTAGAATTGTACATTCCTGTATTTTTGTATATATATTGCCATGAGCTCGTACAAGACGGGGCTACATGTATTAATAGATTATTATTAGAGCGCTTACTTCCCTTTGCTTATCAGATCTTACAAGAAGGGGCTATTAATAAGTGTTCATTAGTATATTTTCATCATCTGGTGACAAGAAATGGGAGAAAAACTTCTATTTTTGTGTGTGAAAAAGTAAAATAGTGAACAAACCTTCCATCGAAAGTTTTGATGTGAGGGTCATTGACCGACACACACTGTTTGCCTTTGTCCTTGTCAACCACAGTTACCTGCAACAGCAAGACGAGGCATTTGTCATTTAAAATATGGTAATTCATCCAACACTTTCTTTCAAACAAATAAAAAATTCCATTTCTCACTGTTCAAACATCAATCTTTTCATCTGCATCTTGCTAGAAAACTTGCAAATCAAATTGACGTTCTGTTTTACTGAACGCGTTATGAACTTGACATTTGATTTGATTTCAGCACAATCAACAGTGCATTACACATTGTTGACCAAGAAATAAAAGACAAATACATGAAATTAAGCATCCGTTGTCATTACCTACGTTGGCTGTGCACTTTGACAGCACAAGGCTTACTTCACAGCTGAATCATATGATACAGTGCAACTCCACTTTCATTTAGACCCCCCAATTTAAAACTCCCTCCTTTTTTAAGACCTGATTTTCTTAGATTTTGGGAGGTCTTAAAAGGGGGTTCCACTGTAAAACAGTAAACTTTGGTATGATATGCTGTGATAAAAGCTCCTTCACTGGAGTTCATCAAATCGACTCACATCTACGACGCCAAGACTCCAGGAGTTGGTGACCGTGCCCTGACAGGAAATGGTGGCCGTGATGTTGACCGTTCCCGTTGAGTCTCCATCCTGAGTGCTGTCCACTGTCGCTCTCAGCAAGACCGGCATCGGCATGTCCCAGGTAGCACCGGTCACGTGTGTTCCGCACCGGTCATCCTTGTCCAAGCTCTCTACCACTGCCTGAAAACCAAGACCATCGGTCAGTGTTAGTCATCTTCTCTGGCAAAGATGCTGCCAGCTGTGTTCTTACATATAATGTCGGTTCTAAAGTCTAATATTAAAAGGGTGAAGTCGACTAAGCAAAGTCTACTTCACAAAGCTCACTGCACAAAGCTTTAGCACTACACTTTCAGTAAAAAGACTTCGCAAAGTCTTCATGAAGTCAACTTTTGGCTCAATAAAGAAAGGCCTTAAGATCAAGTATCTACTCATGTATTCAACAGAAATAGAAGAGAACATGGAAGCAATACCAACCTGCACCAGTGCGTTGCCTTTGGGACAGATCTGTGGGCCGCTGAAGCCCCCGAGCAAGGCGGAGGTGGTGACCGTGGCGTTCAGGTCCCTGGCAGTGATGGGACACAGCAGGTAGGGGGGGACGTTGGCACGTACAACCAGGTCAGAGTTGCTGCCTTCTCCCTCCGTCAGTGTGATCTGGCTGCTGGAAAGCTAATGGCAAACACATTCACAACATTAACAATGAAAGTACAGTTGTACCTGTCTAAAGCTTCCACCAAACGTGGTTGTTATAGACAGGTGGACCATTATGGAAAGGTCAATTATAGAGAAGAAAAAAACTCATTGGGGATTCTTTGCGCTGGTCATTTTGGACAGGGAGTCATTGTTGAGAGGTGATCACCAGGGCAGGTTTCAATGTACCAGCGATACTGTTTGAAAGCTGTTGGCAAACACATTCCTAACATTAACAATGAAAGTACACAGGTACCTGCCATGTGTGGTACCTCTGCTGAGAGGACACCTCCTAAAAGAGAACACTTTCTGTATGTCACCTCAACTGTTATCTTGACCCAAATATACCTGCCATAAAAGACCAACCGCAAAGCATGGACACTGTTTGGTCGTCCCAAAAGTGTCTTTTCATTACAGATACCACTGTAGAAAAGTTGTTATCAACTTGTTCTACTCTCTAAAGCTACAACACTGTTGACAATAGACAAATTCAGAAAATATCTCTGTCAGGTTTGTATGGGTTATGAAAGAGTGATTATCCTTGCTTTTAGTTTGTTTGTTTGTTTGTTCGTTCATGGGCTGAAACTCCCACGGCTTTTACGTGTATGACCGTTTTTTACCCCGCCATTTAGGCAGCCATACGCCGCTTTCGGAGGAAGCATGCTGGGTATTTTCGTGTTTCTATAACCCACCGAACTCTGACATGGATTACAGGATCTTTTTCGTGTGCACTTGGTCTTGTGCTTGCGTGTACACACGGGGGGGTGTTCGGACACCGAGGAGAGTCTGCACACAAAGTTGACTCTGAGAAATAAATCTCTCGCCGAACGTGGGGACGAACTCACGCTGACAGCGGCCAACTGGATACAAATCCAGCACGCTACCGACTGAGCTACATCCCCGCCCTCTTGCTTTTAGTGAGACAAAGAATTCACAGGCATGTCACTACCAAGGGGTGTTTATGAAACATGTGTGGTTTGCTTGTCTCACCAAAAGCAAGGGTATTTACTCTTTCACCACCCATACAAACCCGACAGAGTTATTTCCAAACATCATCTATTGAAGAAACACAGTTATCTTCAAACAAAATGTACTTCAATTCCATCATTTTGTATTTGACAATTTGCTAAAATGGTCATGCAACATATGATAAAGTGATACTAACCTGTATGGTGATCACGAGAGTTGTTGTAAAGGTGGGGCCCTTCAGTGAATTGCAGTCATACACATAGCATGCAGTCACTGAGCAGGAAACCTGGAACACAAGCAAACAACTGTTGAGCTTGGGTTAGGGTTATAAAAGGGATTCAATTGATCTGACAGTTTGTGGGAATTTCTGGCAAATTTGACAAATCTGAAGACTGAAAATTCCACTGTACCTTAGTCTAGACACACATGGCACAAAAACACACAACAAGAATAGTAATTACCATAAACTACCTTGTATACGCCCAGTATCGAGTAAACGCCCACCCCCTACTTTTGGTCAAATTCTGCACACAGGATACAGTACCTAATAAACGCCCACACCCCATTTTCGATCATTACAGTAACGGATATCTTTTTTTTTATAAATGTGTGCATGTGTGTGTGTGTGTGTGTGTGTGTGTGTGTGTGTGTGTGTGTGTGTGTGTGTGTGTGTGTGTGTGTGTGTGTGTGTGTGTGTGTGCGTGTGTGTGAGAGAGAGAATGAGATGAGAGAGAGGAACGTCAGTTTTGTGCAAGAACGCATCCTTTGAACTCTTCAATGCCAAGTGACCAAAATATCGTTATTCTAGCAAAGGGTATAGTACGTAGTAAACACCCACCCCCAACGTTTGGGCAAAATTGGTGCATGGGTGGCGAGTGGGCGTATACAAGGTAGTTTACGGTAGTTAAATCAAAGTGAGGCAAAACACATCAGGGTGCTGCCTCTCTGGAGTCATGGAAACAACAGGTAGTCAAGGAGCGCCACCAGGCATAACGTCTATGATGCCTTCGTCATAACTTTCGTCACATACACAAACAAGGTAAGTAACTCAGTGGAAGTAACCCAACAATCACAAAGAGTGCTGTTTTTTTGCCTATTCTAGGACAAGTAATTAAGCTTTTAAAACAATTCCTTTTGCAAGCTGTCTCACCTCAGAGTTGTACGTAACATTCTCCAACAGTTCGAAGGGCAGGGTGTCACTCTCTGTGAGGCCGAGAACTGTGGGTCCCTGTACGCTGACACCATCCACCGCCCAGGCCGCGGTGTAATGGACGTCGCCGCGCGGCAGTCGCTCCCAGGTGCACTCGAAGTAAGGCAGGCTGGTGTTGGCATTCACTTGCGCTTCCACTTCTGGTTCCTTGGTCAGTGCTGGGAGCTCTGGTCACAGATACAGTAAAGGTTGAGAGAGAGAGAATTGAACTTTATTGAACTTTATTTAACAAGGATTAAGATTTAAGATTTAAGGCTATGCCTTTTCTTAGAGAGAGAGAGAGAGAGAGAGAGAGAGAGAGAGAGAGAGAGAGAGAGAGAGAGAGAGAGAGAGAGAGAGAGAGAGAGAGAGAGAGAGAGAGACAGAGACAGAGACAGAGAGAGAGAGAGTGGATGGTGTATGTGCATGTGAATTTGTGTGTGTGTGCGTGTGTGTGTGTGTGTGTGTGTATGTGTGTGTGTGTGTGTGTGTGTGTATGTGTGTGTGTATCTGTGTATCAGTGTGTGTGTATGTAAGAGAGGGAGAGAGAGAGACAGACAGAAACTTAAGATTCATTATGCAAACATAGTTAAATCAGGGAATTCAGGTACAGTGGAGTCCGGGTACAACGAATCTCAAGGGAGATACATTTTAGTTCGTTATATCAGTAATTCGCTGTAGAGTTTTCAACCCTAAATGGCCTCAAGACAAGTTTTCCCACTCACCTTCAAATGATCGTCCCATCGATCTTTCCTTGGAGAGTACAATCTCTGCATGTTTTCAACAGCTTCATAATATAATCCATAGAGAGGCATAGTTCAAATGTTCACTTTACTGTAATTTTAGAAGTAAAATTTAAAAAGTCGTGTAAAAGCATGTACCGTATTTTCCGGGTCATAAGGCGCGACTTTTTTCCTCCTCGAGTGTATCAAAATACGAAAAAAATCAAAGAGACCGCCTGAGTACCAGTCAAACAACTTGTGATAATGCATGTTTCAGCTACTAGGTACTACCCTGGCCATGTTTCCTCTCAAGACATCAAAGAGACCGCCCCATAGGTTAAACTCGGTCACTGACCCCGGTGCAGGAAGTGTTTCCTCTCTCAGACTATATGACAGGGGAACCACCTCTCATAGCTAAAACTGGCCATTGACCCCTGGGAAGAAGGTCAGTGTCAAGGCATCACAATTGACCTGCCTTTGATCTCGCCGCACACACAGAGCACACATATTTCCACTCTGTATTCTTCCTTTGATGTGCGGCTTATTTTCATTCTTCGACCGTTTGTTACCGGTATACTTTTACTTGTGTTTGTGTATTTTTGTCTTTGGAGAGAATTATTGACATCAGTTCGTTGTAGCCTTGTGACTTTTAGAGACAAAACGGTTCTGGGGCGATGAAAACGTGTTTGTTATAAGAGGAGTTCGTTATGCAAATGAGTTCAAAAGGTTCGATGTAGCCGGAAAGTAACAAGTAAGAAATAGAAGGCTGTCTGCCGGGAAATCAATGGCAGTTCGTTAAAAGCTGGATTTCGTTATACCCAGGTTCGTTATAGCTGGACTCCACGTAACAATGTTTTGAATGCATGCGTGTGCTGGAGTGACTTCGCTACCGATCATTGGTACGCGTGCACTTTCGTAGCTTGACACGATTTTGATGTGACGTAATTTATGAAGCACGATGCTAGTCAGTATGACGGCGTAGAACCGACGCTTCGAGCAGACGTGACTTGATCGCAGACGACCAGTCGCTAACTTGTTAATATCGATGCGCGGGAGTTGTTTGATAAAATGATAAGTCTCTTCATGTCAATAGTCACTTACGGACTTAGTTGTTTAACGACGGTTAGCGGAATTATGTTAGGGTTATGTAATTCAAGAAAGAATCGGATTATTTGCCGGAAGTTAGTGATTCAGGGTCAGAGTTCACCGTAGCGCATGAGCATGCAAAATAGTCCAAAGATTTGGGGTCTATATAACGTTTCGAAATTCGCGCGCTCAAGGATTCCTTGTTAATCGGGAATCTTACTTTAATCACTCCTTGTCAACCGGGAGTGTAGTTAATCCTACATTTTCTCAACGTAAGCTATTTTTCCTTTCACTCATTAGTGTGTCGGACAACCTGTTTAATCGGTGTCCAAGAATGTGGGGTTAGTTACCAGTAAAGATTCAGACGACCTGTTTGACCGGTGTCCATGAGTAACCAGGGGAAATGATAGGTAGCGGACAGTGATGACTAGGACCGACGAAGACGTACGATGAAAGAGAGCGACAGAAAGGAAGAGAAGCAGTAACCATAAGGGGTGTGATGATTGCGTGAGAACGACCGGAACGCTGTTAATGAAATAAAGATTCTGTGAAATGTTCAGCCACGGTGTGGGCCACATTATTTGAAAGGAAGACACTGATTGCATCGGGGAAAAGGGGGGGAAACAGAAAATATTCTCACATACATACAAAACACAACGCGAGGCCACTAACAACATCAAAGAGACAGAGAAACATTCTGCACACTCTCCCCGGTCTTAATCAAATCTGCCACAGTATCATAATTTAAAGAAGTCTGTACCATTCATCAGAACCATCATGAACGAAGTTTTCTCACTGACCTGTGATGACTCCGATGATTTTCAGCACTGGTTTGGGTGCAGTGAAGATCTGCAGTGCTCCAAAGAGCAGCTGAGCGTAACAACCTAGAGTTCCCGGTACCGGGCCGCCGATGTACAGGTTGGTGGTTTTAGTGGCCAGCGTCTTGCGAAGAGTGTACCTCTGGCTGCGGACCGTCTTCTCTCCTACAGACACCTGCAAGCCGAGGTCCTGTCCCCAGCTGATTTCATAATCAGCAAACTGTTCCAGCACAGGCTTGTCCAACTGTACGGTCCACTGATGTTCTGCGGTGCTGACCGAGACGAAGGTCCAGCCGCGGTAGTAGTAGACCGCCACACCGCTGTGGTCCTCAAGGTCGCCGCCGGAGGTCACGATGTACATGTCCTCGCACAGCGACTGCACCTTGGCGGTGAAGGTCAAGGTGAAACCCAGGCTGCAGTCACCGGGGTTGGGCAGAACAGTGTTTCCGCTCTGCGTGTCCAGCGAGGCTGTCTGGTTGATTCCGTCCAGTCCCACGAACTTGGCCCCGCCCTTGCCGTTGACCAGTCCTACACCTTCTGACACGACCAGGCTGGCTTGGTTGCCAAGGTTGGTCACCACTTGTCCTTTGCTGATTGACTCAAACAGGAAGCGCCTCTGCAGGGCTAGCACATCTGAAACAATGCCAGGAAAGAAGATAGCTATGATCTTTGTCCACAAAGTGTGTTTTGAAGAGATGGTGTAATTCATGTGATCATTATCCACAATTTGTATTTTGCAGAAATAGTGTAATTTGTGTGAGCATTATCCACAAATTGCATGTTGAAGTAGTGTTATTAATATCAAAGTGCAGTTCTGAAAACAACTATGACTTATTAAGGACAGAGAAACCCTTGTCAATATGATACATGTATTCCTGTAGTCATTCATCTTCCATTCCCAATATAGTAGTTTATGAGACGAAAAGTTATTTCCCCTTATTTTACAGTGCTGTTCTATATATACACATAAGTAACCCGAAGAATGTTTAATACAAACTTAAATAAGCAAAATACCATAATGTACATGTCTATAGGTTATAGAAACACACAAATACCAAGCATGCATCCCCCAGAAATGGAGTGTGGCTGCCTAAATGGTGGGAAA
Organism: Littorina saxatilis; assembly: GCF_037325665.1. Taxonomy (NCBI): domain Eukaryota; kingdom Metazoa; phylum Mollusca; class Gastropoda; order Littorinimorpha; family Littorinidae; genus Littorina; species Littorina saxatilis. The sequence goes on from NC_090256.1 coordinate 41,985,710, forward strand.
AAATGCCCATACACATACATAAACACTCACTTAGGCTAAAACACCAATGTACATGGGAGTTGAAACCCATTATTACAAAATAAGAAGAAGACGTCTTGTACCATCAACCACAGAATAGCGTACCTTCAGTGAGTGACCACTGCGTGGTGGAGTTGTCCGGAGAGCAGTAGTAGCGCGGGTCATCAGCAAACACCGTCTGACACATGTAGCACTGACCGTTCACTCTGCACAGGTTGTCCTGTCAAACACACACAACCAGATGTAATTGGTACGTGTAAAATAGAAGGTGCCATAAAAAAGACCATATAAAAGTCAGTGTCCTTCCATGAGAGGTACTTTTAAGTGATTACAATTCTGTGTCTCAAAAGCAAGCTTCATTTTCTGTTACACACCTCAGCAATGAAGGTCAGTTTATAGCACTGCAATGTCCAAACAAACAAAGAAACAAATAAAGAAACAAATAAATAAATAAATAAACAAAGACACATACAGTGGAACCCCACATTTAAGACTCCCTCCCTTTTAAGACCTTGTTTTCCCAGACTTTCTGTTCAGAACCTCTGTGAATTTACCCCATTAAAAAAAAAAAAACTCCTTTTTAATCGTGTAGGCGGAGGGACTCTGGGTTGTCGTGTGGAATGCCTGTCCTGGGCTGCACTAGGTCTCCTTTCTTGAGGTCTAGTGTTAAGACCTGATTTTCTAGAGGTCTTAAAAGGGGGGATACACTGTACATCACACTGAAAGCAACCAGCATTTCTCAGCATTGTGTACTGACCCGTGGGGTGCACGTGACGTCTGTGCAGCTCTCACATCCACTGTCGTGCACGATGTATTGTAAGGCCGCTCCAGTGTCAAGGCCGTTCAGACTGACGCTGACGTTCACGCTGTAGTTGACCGACAGGCTGCAGGCCACAGAGCTGTAGCCCAGGAACGTGGCCGGCACAATGACGCTCTGTGACTGGACATCGGTGCCGGCATTGACCTACAACAGCAAGAGTCGGTGAAATGAAGGTTTTTTACACTCACAGTTACAGTGGAGTCCGGGTACAACGAATCTCAAGGTATACATTTTAGTTCGTTATATCAGTAATTCGCTGTAGAGTTTTCAACCCTAAATGGCCTCAAGACAAGTTTTCCCACTCACCTTCAAATGATCGTCCCATCGATCTTTCCTTGGAGAGTACAATCTCTGCACGTTTTCAACAGCTTCATAATTTAATCCATAGAGAGGCATAGTTCAAATGTTCACTTTACTGTCCTCCTCGAGTGTATCAAAATACGAAAAAAAACAAAGAGACCGCCTGAGTACCAGTCAAACAACTTGTGATAATGCATGTTTCAGCTACAAGGTACTACCCTGGTCATGTTTCCTCTCAAGACATCAAAGAGACCGCCCCATAGGTTAAACTCGGTCACTGACCCCGGTGCAGGAAGTGTTTCCTCTCTCAGATATGATAGGGGAACCACCTCTCATAGCTAAAACTGGGTCATTGACCCCTGGGAAGAAGGTCAGTGTCAAGGCATCACAATGGACCTGCCTTTGATCTCGCCGCACACACATTTTCATTCTTCGACCGTTTGTTACCGGTATACTTTTACTTGTGTTTGTATATTTTTGTGTATTTTTGTCTTTGGAGAGAATTATTGACATCAGTTCGTTGTAGCCTTGTGACTTTCAGAGACAAAACGGCTCTGGGGCGATGAAAACTTGTTTGTTATAAGAGGGGTTCGTTATGCAAATGAGTTCAAAAGGTTCGTTGTTGCCGGAAAGTAACAAGTAAGAAATAGAAGGCTGTCTGCCGGGAAATCAATGGCAGTTCGTTAAAAGCGGGATTTCGTTATACCCAGGTTCGTTATAGCTGGACTCCACTGTATTGTGAAAATACACATCTCTTGGCTATTTTTAAATAAGGTTGTCAAGATTGCAGTGTACACCATTGCAAATACATTAATGCTTGGGTTTATCTGCTTTCTTTCTTCACCTGTGCAAGGATAGAGTAGCTATGACAGCATGACAAACTACACAAGGTCAACTGGGGTCATGCACCAAATAAATACACACAACCAGCCACACGCTTGACATCATTGTTAAGAGGATGAAAGTCGCTTGTTCATTAATATGCTTGTTATTCTCTCAGGTGCCAGGACATCGTTTCCGCATAACTCTCACTTACTCTTGTTGCACATGTAGCATGCATCTAGAGCATTTACATACAGTAGTGAACAAACAATGAGGGCATGAAATCAAGGCCCAAATTGTAGCTTTCTGCTTCCACCAGCAACCGCATTTGCTGCCTGTTACGCTACATTGTTACACACTTACTTTTATTGCACATGTTGTACGCATTTAAAACACTTACGTCCCATTGTTTCTCAGATCTTAAAATAGCGCTCTGCTTCATTTGATTAAGATGATAGCTAAGACTGACCTGCACAGGAGTAAAGTGGCACGAAAGGTTGGCGGTGTTGGCAAAACCGGTGCCCACCAGGACGAGAGTGTCGGGGCATGGCCCCTGGCGAAGGTCACAAATGGGGTCACCCACGATGTAGGTCAGCACTGGGGACGTGGTCAGACTGACCGAACAATCCGCTCCAGTGAATCCCGCATCGCACTGGCATGTACCTGTCAAATTACAATACAATCATGGAGGAAATGTACATAAACTAGAACGTGTCTAGTTTAGGTATATCTCCTCTTCGGTTAAAGGTAGGAACCTAATTTTTTGCTAAGACGGTGTGTCCCCCACTTCCAAGCTTCACTCCTAATTTCTGCTCAATCAACCCAAAAAAACCACCAGAGATCTAAGTGCAAACAAACAAACAAACAGAGAGGGGAGGGCGAGGGCGAGGGGGAGGGGAGGATTTGCATATGTGTCTGTCTTGACGATACATAGAGACTGTCCACATTTAAATGATGATAATCTCATCCATACTGTTGGGATGCTAGCCTTAGATATGAGACTGATGAGGGGATTGAGACAGATGAGGGCATTGAGACAGGTGAGGGCATTGAGACAGGTGAGTGGGTTGAGACAGGTGAGGAGGTTGAAACTGGTGAGGGGATTGAGACAGGTGAGGGGATTGAGACAGGTGAGGGAATTGAGACAGGTGAAGGGATTGAGACAGGTGAAGGGATTGAGACAGGTGAGGGGATTGAGACAGGTGAGGGGGTTCAGACAGGTGAGGGGATTGAGACAGGGATTGAGACAGGTGAGGGGATTGAGACAGGTGAGGGGGTTCAGACAGGTGAGGGGATTGAGACAGGGATTGAGACAGGTGAGGGGATTGAGACAGGTGAGGGGAATGAGACAGGTGAGGGGGTTAAGACAGGCGAGGGGATTGAGACAGGTGAGGGGAATGAGACAGATGAGGGGAATGAGACAGGTAAAGGGATTGAAACAGGTGAGGGGATTGAGACAGGTGAGGGGGTTAAGACAGGCGAGGGGATTGAGACAGGTGAGGGGATTGAGACAGGTGAAGGGATTGCGACAGGTGAAGGGATTGAGACAGGTGAGGGGATTGAGACAGGTGAGGGGATTGAGACAGGTGAGGGGATTGAGACAGGTGAGGGGATTGAGACAGGTGGGGGGATTGAGACAGGTGAGGGGATTGAGACAGGTGAGGGGATTGAGACAGGTGAGGGGGTTGAGACAGGTGAGGGGATTGAGACAGGTGAGGGGATTGAGACAGGTGAGGGCATTGAGACAGGTGAGGGGGTTGAGACAGGTGAGGGGATTGAGACAGGTGAGGGGATTGGGACAGGTGAGGGGATTGAGACAGGTGAGGGGATTGAGACAGGTGAGGGGATTGAGACAGGTGAGGGGATTGTGACAGGTGAGGGGGTTGAGACAGGTGAGGGGGTTGAGACAGGTGAGGGGGTGAGACAGGTGAGGGGGTTGAGACAGGTGAGGTGGTTGAGACAGGTGAGGGGATTGAGACAGGTGAGGGGATTGTGACAGGTGAGGGGGTTGAGACAGGTGAGGGGGTTCAGACAGGTGAGGGGATTGAAACAGGTGAGGGGATTGAGACAGATGAGGGGATTACCTTGTTGACACTGGCCCTGGCCTGAGCAGTTGGCCGGACAGAGGGTGGCGATCAGATCAAAGTCTGGCCGCAGCTGACCGTTGAGCTCCACCCACAGGGTGACGTTGGTCATCAGGTGATACAGGCAGGTGAACTGCAGGCTGTCAATTGCTGTCAGTGTCCAATGCTTCTCACCTGACACCTGTACAACATGGGCGGTTGGTTGGTTATTGTTTTTTTTATCAACCCAGCAACCCGCATAACATACACGTCAGAGTCAGTTATTCGTTGCGATTGCTAGTTGACCACTTGTTATTGTGAGTCACATTCTGGGGTGAATCTTTTCCACAATGCTTGAAAATCCTGACAGTGTTATTTCTGATTAACGTCTATTGACAACTATACATGCATAGAGAACTCAAACTATATTACAGAAGGATATTAGCATTAGTTCCATATAGCATAGTGTCACGATCTGGTGACATAGACCAAGAAAGTGTCACTCAGTAGGGTGCCTTCTCTTGGTCAGTTGCGACTGAAAGCGCCTGTGCGTGAGTCGGGGCTATGCAGCAGAGTTTTGCTGACAGCGCGACCACGGATGGTTTGTGCCGCACGGTTTTTTCGGGGATAATTTTGCTTGGCGAGGCAGAATTGTCGATAGCTGAACTTGTTATGTGACAAGGTCAGTCACGTGTTATTGTCTAGGTGGTCTGTGAGAGACACAAGGACGGCGCACTTGACACTCAGCGGCAGAAGAAGAAGGATCGAATACGACGGTTTCTAGAGTATGATGGATTTCACCGAATAGAATATTCGGCACTCTAGGGGAACTTCAGCGAGTTATCACCTTCTCACTGCCACATGTTTTGCTGAGGACGAGTCGTCAAATCTTTCCTTCGCCGTGCGACGGTCTTCGCATAAGTATTCGGCAAGGGTTTATTGGATGTTGTTGTCACTGTTGACGAACAGAGGCCATTCCAGGGAGGAAGCGGGTTTTGCTTCCATGAGAGTGCTACATTCATAGGCTGTTTGAGGTAATAAATCAGTATTTAACGCTGTTGACGAGTCTGTGTTTGTGGAATGAAATACTCTCTGTTGTTCTCTCCAGGTTAGCGCATAATTTGCTCTCTGTGACGCTAAAATACTAATCTGTATATGGTTTTTGCAGATAGGGAGAGAAAGACGAAAAGACGGCTGTTTTGTTGTTGTGAAAAGTCCATTAATTTTGTGCAGGCCCACGTGCTCGATGAGATATGTAAAGATGACATGTTTAAAGGTGGAGGGTGAGGGGTAGCTGACATGTTTAGTGCACCGATGCTTTCTGTTTGCAGCCTTCGTTTTCCTAACTTCTGTTCGGCTGCCTTTTGGGGGACCACGCTAACCAGCACACCGGCTAACCAGCGAACCGGCTAACCAGCTAACCAGCGAACCGGCTAACCAGCTAACCAGCGACTGGGTGCGGCGCCTGATGCCTCCACAGTTCCCTGCTTCGTCACCACGCTAACCAGCACTTCATTCGACGGAGCAGTTGTGGAGGCTAAAAGACTAATTACAGGACGTCCACCCAGTGGCGAAAGAAAGCTAAGTGCACCATGTCTTATGCACCCCGTTGACCACCGTTGTCTTTTATGTTATCTGTGATTATTTTCGAGTAGTGACAACGTGGGGTGTGTGACACCTGCATGAACTAGCACTTTTGGAGCAGAACAGTCGTATTTTCTTATCTTTACACGGGATCAGCGTGTTACTATAATTTTCTATATTCTAACTGGCATTTTGTCAGTGACCATTGGTTTTTACGTTTTGTGAACGTAAAAGAACATATTTTGAGTGAAGTCTCGAGGGAGGTGGCGAGTTTTTACATAAACAGGCGTCTGAAACTTATACTTTTGTTGTCTCTATTAAATTGTATGACTGCGAGAGTGGATCGTGGTGTGGTTAGTTGGTTAGTAGTAACTAACCGTTTCATAATCACCTTAAGTGATATATTGAAACGTGACACATAGAAAGAGTAGAGAAGAGTACCTGCAGGTCGGTGACACAAGCCTCCACTTTGGCTTCGATGTCCAGCACCAGTCCCAGAGACGCACTGCACTCAGCGTACACCTGGCTGGAGACCAGGGCTGTTCTGCACGTCTCTTCTGCGTCACTCACGTTGAACATGGGGGGCTGTGACACAGGTAAGACATTTCAGTTTACATGGCTTGAAATGACACAGAGTCTAAATACTAAAAGGCAGGGTATGGCAATAGTAGAAATTCCTGAATGAAGAAGCAGACCCCCTAAATTTGAAAGAATGTACTCATAGTTAAAGTTGCAAATACTGTGACAACGACCCCCCCCCCCCCCCCCCCCCCCCCCCCCCATCCCCACCACCCTGCTTTTAAGACCTATCAATTATCCCCCTTTAAAGGCCTTACTTTGTCAGATTTTCAGTTGATAACATATGTACATTTATCTCTATCTAAAGGCTCCCTCCTTCACAGGAAGCCAGTAGAAATGTAAACAGATATGTGTCATAGGTAGCATTGTGTACATCGGGTGTTTCAGGGATCTGCATATGGGAGCTGGAGTGGGCGATATTGGGCTCTCTTTGGGGGAAAAGGGTGATGCAGAGAAGCTTAGACTGGTGGCATGACTCACCCCAGGAACGTGGGAGATGTTGAAGGTGTAGACGAACTGTGCGGCAGTGTGACCACATCCCTCAGGCTGCTGGGCCAGGGTCAGGTACAGCTGTGTCACATCCTCTCCTGATACATAAACAGAAAAGTATGGATATGTGAACTATTCTTTTTTTAGTTAGCTAGAGTACTCATGAGACTCAGCTCTGCAAATCATATGTGACTTAATCTGCCTGTAATTTGAATGGTTGAAAGATTGGCTAAAAAGAAATGCATGCATGATTCATCAAATGCCTAAGCATATAATTTCACAGACTTGTTCCACGACTTGTATAAAAAGAGCACAACTGCAAAAAGGCACGCAAATGTTAATAATACTTCCCAAAAGTAATTTAATCAAACAATAGTTGAACTCGGGAAATAATTCAGCCGGGTTTGTATGGGTTGTGATAGAGTGAATACCCTTGCTTTTAGTGATACAAGCTTCCTACTTGTAATCTTTGTCCACATGTTTTAGACACACCCCTCGCTAGTGACTGGCCTATAATTAATGTCACCAAGGAAAGTTTCACTGAATAAAACAAGGGTATTCACTCTTTCACAGCCCATACAAGCCTGACAGAGTTATTTCCTTACATCCTCTATTAGCAATGGGAATAATCTACATATTTCAATCGAACAATTAGCAAAGGGGATAATCAACATATTTAAATCCAACCATTAGCAGTGAAAATAATCAACATATTTCAATCAAACAATTAGCAAAGGGGATAATCAACATATTTCAATAAAAAAAAAATTAAAAAAAGGGGATAATGAAAAAGACTCTACCGTCAGTGAGACTGCTGCCAGGTGCCCCGCAGGGTGCAGCACGGTAGTTATGGGAACAGGTTGGGTCAGCCCCCTCCCTGCAGCTGCAGTATTGCACGTGCTCCGTCTCTGTCTCCTGCGCTGCGCCACTCTGCATGCAGTAGCCGTTCAGGTACGACTCCTCCGTCCTGAAAGAAAGAGAAACGGTGCCGTTCTGCTCATGTGACATCATCGCAACATCATAGATAACCAGCTTTCTTCGTCTTCTGCATTCTTGAGCTGAAACTGCCAACTACGCTTGTGTTTTTTTCTTTTCACAACTGTCTTTTTTTCCGTGATGACCATCTCTTTTAACTACGCCATATAGGCAGCAATACACTGATTTGGGGGGATAACCAGCTTTTAGTTTTTATTCCATTCATTTATTTTTATTTAACTGCCACTCACTGCAGTTGTCTATATCCAGAGAGCGCTTACATCCCTTTTTTTCTTTCTTCAGCTCCCAGTGTTTTTATTAAGGCATAAATTATCAATATCATTTACCATGTGAGTATCTATCACAAAAAAACAAAAACCACAAAACAGAGTCAACCAAATATTTTATCAAAAGGTGAAGTATGTTCCCGATGTGGAGCAATACATTTATATCAGTATAAGCCAGTCACTCTGACAGTAGTAAGTCGAGACTCATACACAAAGCAAAAACAATAGAAACATAGAAAATATGATCGCTTATGGTTAGATTAGGACAAGAGTAATGCGAGACAAACCTCCATGACTTGGAGAAGGCATTTGGCCGCTTTCCTTTTTCTGTTGATATTTCTCCGGTGCTTGTCAACAGCTCGTTGCTCTCATCGTCATCAAGTGTACCGCACAATCCTGAAATGTTTACCAGGGACAGTGACATAAGTTATATTTGGTACAGTGGAACCCCCCTTTTAAGACCTCCAGAAATCTGAGAAAATCAGGTCTTATGAAGGAGGTAATCTTAAAATGGAGGTAAATTTACAGAGGTTATATAAACAGAACATCTGAAAACTCAAGGTCTTAAAAAGGGGGTTCCACTGTATTTAAAATGGACAAACAAGATACACAACAGACACACAGTGATTAATCAATTTTGTGACTTATCTTTGAGTGTTCACATAACTCTCATTTACTGTTGTTGTTTAAACAGAGTGTTTAATTCCCTTTGTTTAATATTTTTTTTAGATTTTAAAGAAAAGGCGTTTGAAAAATTCCCATATTTCAACACCAACAGCTTGCAACATGATATTGTGAAAAGACACAAATGGTGACACAGTAGAGCGTACAGAGAACAATACCTTCAGTTTTTTCGATGTCGGTCACTGAAGCCTGGATACGGATGTTGAGGAATGGAGAGGATTTGGAACCTATGCTGGCATCCACGTACATTCCAGTCGGCAGGTATACCTGCAATGATAAATAGATAATAATGATGATAATAATGATAAGTAAAATGTATGTAAAGGTGAAGCAATTTCAATGATAATACAAGTCTGAGTATGCTTTCTGAGAAGAACAAAACCAGTCATGATTTCAAGCACATTATTTACACGATTCAAAACACATTCTTTGTTTTACACGTTCTCGGAGTTAGAACGGGTAGTACAATACAATACAATACAATACAATAAAATACAATACAGTCAAACCTGTCTACAAGGGCCACGAAAGGGACCGACAAAAAGTGGTAGTTATAGCCAGGTTTTCGCTATGGAAAGGTGAATTATATCGAAGAAACATGTATCTGGAATCGTTGGGATGGTCGTTGTGGGCAGGAGGTTGCTTTCCAGAAGTGGTCGCAAGGGAAGATTCAACAGTACAATAAAATATTTTTCTATTTCAATTTCAGGAATTCATGTAAAGGTCAAGGTGATGATGAATGGTACCTACCCTGTACTTCTTGCCATCCACGAATCGCTGAATGGTGGTACCAGGGGTGAGCTGACCGTTGAGGTACAGGCGCACGTCCAGAGGGGGGCCGTCTTTGCTACCAGCGGCAGAGCAGCGGTCAACAACCACCACGTCATCCCCAGAACGAACCATCACTGCACAGTTGCACGACGCTCCTCTCTTACCACACTCCTTGTACAGAGCGTGCACCTGTAGGGACACAAAGCCAACCATAGAAAACATCACTCTTCATAACTTTCCTCTCTTACCACACTCCTTGTACAGAGCGTGTACCTGTAGGGACACAAAGCCAACCATAGAAAACATCACTCTTCATAACTTTCCTCTCTTGACACACTCCTTGTACAGAGCGTGTACCTGTAGGGACACAAAGCCAACCATAGAAAACATCACTCTTCATAACTTTCCTCTCTTGACACACTCCTTGTACAGAGCGTGTACCTGTAGGGACACAAAGCCAACCATAGAAAACATCACTCTTCATAACTTTCCTCTCTTGACACACTCCTTGTACAGAGCGTGTACCTGTAGGGACACAAAGCCAACCATAGAAAACATCACTCTTCATAACTTTCCTCTCTTGACACACTCCTTGTACAGAGCGTGTACCTGTAGGGACACAAAGCCAACCATAGAAAACATCACTCTTCATAACTTTCCTCTCTTGACACACTCCTTGTACAGAGCGTGTACCTGTAGGGACACAAAGCCAACCATAGAAAACATCACTCTTCATAACTTTCCTCTCTTGACACACTCCTTGTACAGAGCGTGTACCTGTAGGGACACAAAGCCAACCATAGAAAACATCACTCTTCATAACTTTCCTCTCTTGACACACTCCTTGTACAGAGCGTGTACCTGTAGGGACACAAAGCCAACCATAGAAAACATCACTCTTCATAACTTTCCTCTCTTGACACACTCCTTGTACAGAGCGTGTACCTGTAGGGACACAAAGCCAACCATAGAAAACATCACTCTTCATAACTTTCCTCTCTTGACACACTCCTTGTACAGAGCGTGTACCTGTAGGGACACAAAGCCAACCATAGAAAACATCACTCTTCATAACTTTCCTCTCTTGACACACTCCTTGTACAGAGCGTGTACCTGTAGGGACACAAAGCCAACCATAGAAAACATCACTCTTCATAACTTTCCTCTCTTGACACACTCCTTGTACAGAGCGTGTACCTGTAGGGACACAAAGCCAACCATAGAAAACATCACTCTTCATAACTTTCCTCTCTTGACACACTCCTTGTACAGAGCGTGTACCTGTAGGGACACAAAGCCAACCATAGAAAACATCACTCTTCATAACTTTCCTCTCTTGACACACTCCTTGTACAGAGCGTGTACCTGTAGGGACACAAAGCCAACCATAGAAAACATCACTCTTCATAACTTTCCTCTCTTGACACACTCCTTGTACAGAGCGTGTACCTGTAGGGACACAAAGCCAACCATAGAAAACATCACTCTTCATAACTTTCCTCTCTTGACACACTCCTTGTACAGAGCGTGTACCTGTAGGGACACAAAGCCAACCATAGAAAACATCACTCTTCATAACTTTCCTCTCTTGACACACTCCTTGTACAGAGCGTGTACCTGTAGGGACACAAAGCCAACCATAGAAAACATCACTCTTCATAACTTTCCTCTCTTGACACACTCCTTGTACAGAGCGTGTACCTGTAGGGACACAAAGCCAACCATAGAAAACATCACTCTTCATAACTTTCCTCTCTTGACACACTCCTTGTACAGAGCTGGCACCTGTAGGGACACAAAGCCAACAATAGAAAACACAACTCTTCACAACTTTCTTTCCAAATTATTATTATTACAGAACCTTTTTGCTATAAATCACACAAAGTCAACCATAAAAAACATCACTCTTCATAACTCTCTTTCCGTCATTACTACGACCATCTTGGGGACATTCTAAGGTAAGTTACAGCACCATTTCTTTACTTTTTTTCAAACAAACAACCAGATTACATGTACAATCTATTAAAGAGAGAGATTCTTGTTCAGCTTACCTCATATGGGAGGGTAGTGTGCCGGAACAAAATGAATTCTCCTTGCAGGAAGTTGTCATAGCGTCTGTAACAAAGAATAAAGTAAATTTCCTTTAATCACTTCAAGATGAACACAATCGCACGGCCTTTAAAGAAACTAATACCAAATCGGAAGCCATGCCAATAAAATTAGCTTACATTATAACCAACATATGTGACAAATGACTTCATCTTCTAATGACAATTACAATGAAATCAGAAACAAATAGACAGATAATGCATCAAAATCAAGAATGGTTATTGACAATGAATATGATTTTATAACATATCAATTGCACTGAAGAACAGATCCAATTATAATACAATCAGCACAGAAAATCCTACATCCCACAGGATTGCAGGACCCTCCAGCCCCTAAGGAGTGAGACTTGGCCCAGGTCGACGCCCCTGCAAGACAAGCTGAACCGTGGAGACTCTACAGGAGACCACCAGCTTTATCTCCAGAGCTGAAATCGGAATGTAAAAGGCGATCGACAAGAAGAAGCACAGAAACTGTAGTAACCATCATTCACTCACCGGCCATCGAAGGTGGTGATGTGAGGATCGTTGATGGACTGACACAGACCTCCCTTGTCAGCATCAATCACTTGCACCTGTAACGAGGAACAAAGGATTAACTTCATGTCTCTACAACAACCACAATTGGCACAGTTACTTGCACCAGGAACTGAAGCGAAAACATGCAGGTCTAAACAAAACAAAACCCTCCTGTTACAAAGACCTCCTCCCTTTTGAGACCCAAGTAGTTCACATTTTCTGCCCATTACATCTGTAAATTTGCCACGTTTTTTGCCCTGACTTTTTGTTTGTCGTCTTACAAAAGAGTGGGGAGGGGGGGCGGAGGTAATCATTTGTAATAGAAAAATTCTGTTTGTCCAACATTCAGATAACAAAGTTGTAATGAATTAAATTGAATTGAAAGCAAAAGGCAAGTAAACATAACCATCAATGTGAACAGGCAACAATGAAAATTCAAGGCCCTGAAAACATATAAACCAATTCCACATTATTACAGAATCTTTTACCATAAATCACACAAATTCCGCTGACCTGCACAGTGGGAAGCAGGACAGTGTATGAGTCATTGACAGACTGCACAAAAGTGGAGTTCAGCTTGAGCTCTCCGGTCTGATCCCCGTCCTTCAAGGGCGAGTCGACCACAGCGCGCACAGTGATACGCTGCACCTCCCTGTAGTTGAGGCTGGTGAAGGTGACACCACAGGTGCTTGCATTGTCTGCGGTGGAGCCGTAGCTGAGCAAGGCCTGGGCCAGGGGCCGGTCCTGACAGGCGGGCTGCTTGTCGAAGGCCAGGTGAGTGGCGACTGTGACGTAGGGAATGGACCACAGGCTGTAGTTGGACGTGAAGAAGCCGGGAGGGAAGGGGCAGCTCAGGTGGACGTTGCTCAACTCTTCCCCCTCCACCACCCTCACCTCCGTCTCTCTCACCTGAAACAGAATGTTGATTTCATACATTTTACTCTTCTGGAATTTCAGGGAATCACCAAAGCCACCTCACTCTTTGAGTATAGCTGCAGAGCCAACGTGAAAGAAAAGAGAGAGCACCACAAAAATCGCAACACTACAATGAGAGAGAACCACAAAAATCGCAACACTACAATGAGAGAGAACCACAAAAATCGCAACACTACAACGAGAGAGCACCACAAAAATCGCAACACTACAACGAGAGAGAACCACAAAAATGGCAACACTACAACACCATCAACTCCTTCCAAGACCTGTAGAGATTGAGGCAGATCCTGCCAATCCTGCACAGGTCTTAACAGCCAAAATTAGCGTACTTGCGCCAGATGAGAAAAACCTTCATAGATGTTCGCTCGCAAAGTCGAGCCAAGAGAACAGACTCTTCTGGAAGTTGAATCTGAACAGATTACAAATATATCCCATGCAATAACTTGTCAAATAGTTATTAAGGGTTTTAAAATTGAATGTGAAAGTTTAGATAAATACCTCACAAAAATGATAACAGACCATTTACTTCTTTTGAGTAGACACTTTTCAAGCTCAAAAAGAATCTTTTGCTCACTCAGAGGAGTACATGCACTGATAAATCCAATACTATGTAACGTCTCATTTACCTGCAACAAAAACCCAGGTGTAATTAAAATCCATACTGACATGCCCGCTTACCTGAATGCTGGTTTCCAGAACTTTGCTCTCTCTCCACACTGAGAAGCTGTCGTTTTGGTCGCACTTGGAAATGTAGCAGGCTCGCACAAAGCATGAAACCTGAGAATAAGACCAACAACAACCTTAATTAGCGTTTTATCTGGGGAAAAAAAAGCTGATAAAAAACATTGATAAGAACTAATGTAACATTCAAAACTGTCAAAAACCTTCAAACACTTGTGAACAAAAGTTCTTTAACTCAAGTACTCAACATCTCTCAGCCTGCAAACGTAATTAATCCTAGACCTCAACCTTATTTGATCAGATTTTTTGTTCTCAACGAATATTTTTCTTCCTCTGAAAACCAATCAAACTTTCTAACGCGCTGGTGTGCTTCGCGTTCTATCTTACCTATAAATTGTCGTAATTAAATCGAAAATTTTTAATTAAATTTTGATTTAATATAATATACTTACCCAATTCTTATGAATGCATTGACTTCAGTCTCACATGCTAGATGTCGAAAAAACCACTCAAATTACCTGCCCTTAGTAGGGTGGTAACCAAGCTAAAAGCGACGCCATAGCCGTTGCTATGGCCTGACCTTGCTCAGTTACCCATAACACCCTGCGCACCACGTGAGCGCCAGCATCCGTAATAATCATTCGAGACTATTAAGACACCCCAAGGATAATAAGACAGCGGGGATGGATGGGAGGGTATTAACTATAAGAATTGGGTAAGTATATTAATCAAATGAAAATTTACTTAAAAATTTTCCATTAAATTACATATTCTTACTCCAATTCTTATGAATGCAGATTCCTCCTAAAGGTGGAGGGAACCTACTTATGTCCTTGTAAGGACCTGCCCTGCAGCAACTAAAGCCGGCAATGCACTGGAGCCGACTAGCCGCGTGCAGGAGATATCCCGAAGATAGAAACTGATGAACACATCGTCTGATCTCCAGTAAGCCGTTTGCAAAACTTCGCCTAGGCGACCAGAACGCAACACGGCAATAAAGGAAGCCCAAAGTCTGTTCCTGAGCTGTTGGCAAACTTCGCATAGGCGAGAGGAACACCACCAGCCAGAGAAGAACACCAGACTCTGGACTCCCTAACGCCTGAAAAGGAATAGAGGGAGGACTGAACGCCCCCCCCACCCTGTTCAAAACGCACCACTCATAGGACTGTCCTATGAAAGTAGCAGAGCCTCTAGAGAGAGACAAATAAAAGATGTCTCTTTCACCCACAGTGTAAAGAAACAAGAACCTGAGCTAAAGCTCGTGGTTCCAAATGACTGTAAAGTCAAAAATGAATTTAAAAAGTCTAACCAGACAGTTAGAAAATCCGAATCTCGCGGAGCGAGAATCCTCCCGAGAGGAGGGAATCAAACACCAGAGGAGATTGACCAGGTTTCTGAAACCCCAAAACCTGGCCAAAAACCGTAAACAAACGGAACCAAAAGCCCTAAGGCTACATCCTCTGGCAAACCCCCAAAACGCATGCGCCTCACTGCCCTACAGGGCTGAGGCCCAGAGTAAGTAGAACAAAGCCCAACGCGCTAAACAAGGGGGAGCCTCTAAACCTCGTAAAACAAGGTCCTTTGATCATGCCCACAAGAGCGCCATGAACAACAGAAGAGAGGCCTATTTGTTTCAAAACAGCTGAGAAAGCCGAGACGCCGGAACCTCAAAGAAGAGGCCAAGCTGCCCAAAGCCGAAAAATGAAACAGAGGTGAAAAACCACATGGCTTGAGAGAGGGGCGCTAAGGAGTTGCACCCCCGCTCTATACCCCCAATTGGCCAAAGAGGCCAAAAAGGAGCATACACAGATAAAGTGGAGGAACTATATGCTTCATGCCCAAAGACCAGAGTCAAAACCCATGATCTAAAACACAAACAGCACACCTCCAGACCCGTAAACAGATGGCCCAACCCCTGTGCAAGCCCTGAGAGGACCTGTTGAGCGAGTCGGCCAGATAGCAGAGCCGGCCGGGGAGATATTCCCCTGAGAAAATGATTTAGTGTGAAAACCCAATCAGAATCCCTTAAACTCTGTTTGACAGGGAGTGAGAACTTGCTCCTCCCAGCTAGTTCACCTAAGAAGCAACAGAAGAATTGCCCGAATGCAACAGGACATGCCTGTAAATAGCCAAAAAGAAAGGCTAGTAGACTGAGAGCTACTCCTCTTAACCCCTGGCAAAAGAGAAGCCCAAGGAGTTGCGTCTACATAACAGCCACAAGACTGCAATTGTCAATGCAGGCCCCATCCAGACGAAAACGCATCTTTAAAGCGGTCTAAGTCCGGGGGGAAACAAAGCTAGGGAAAAACGCCCTGAGCGATCCAAAAGGATTCCAGCCACCTTCCCGCGTGGAGGAACCCACTCTGGAGGAGGACCCTCATGTCCCAGACCTGTGAGGCCGAGCCCCCCAAAAAACTTGAGGAAAGACTAGAGGGCCAGCATAGCTATCGATACCGTCCGACCGAAGATCGGGTCTAAAGACCTCGCAGAGGCCTGCTCTCGTGCCAGTCTGGCAGTGAAAAGAGCTTAAAGCCTCCCTATTCTCTCTTGTGTGAAGGACAAACCTTCCAAGAGACAAAGTCGAACAGCATGCCCAGGTAAAAACCTGGGATAAGGACAGCTCGGAATTTTGCCTGGTTACTGAGAGCACCAGGCAAAAAGCCTGGTTCAACACCAAAAGAAAGTACAGCTGACAAGCTGATTGACCTTGAAAAAGCTCAACCAGCCCCCGAGATAGTCCAGAGACCAACACCCTCCAGAAACCGAGCCCTTTCCTGTGTGCAGAAACGCAAAAGGAAAGCTCATGTGAGAGCACCGAGGAAAATCTCAGCCAAAGCTGAAAGCTCTAGCCCATGCCGACCCACCTCCCCCGGAGAGGGAGGAGACACTGAACCAAAACACCCCTTTGTAACCGGGAGCGCATAAACGCGCTGCCAGTGGTCCAATAAGGAAGGGAAAGATTCCAGCTATTAAGTAGGTTTTAACAACCCCAGAAAAAGCCTGACCCTTGCTTCCTGTAACCGGCGTGAAATCAAACCCCTTGTAAAAGAAGGAGATCACACCAAGTAAAAAACAGTGTGGGCCTAAAACGTCACCGAAAAACTCCTCCGCCCGGTGACGACCCTAGCCCAAGCTGCCAGCAGCCTGGCTAAGGCCTTATCCAAGGCATCCTCCCTAACCCAAAAGAGCGTTCAGGGAGGATAAGTTTGCCTATAAGAGAGCACAGAAGAGAGTCTCAGCCAAAGCAGAAAACTCTAAACCATGCCATCCTAGCTCCTCCAGAGAGGAGAGGGAGGAGTAACATCATGAAACCCCACGTTCCCTGTGGTCTGAAAGCGAAGCCAGGAAACTAGCCCCTGGCAATAAAAAAGTCCGGATCAGACCCTGAGCCTGAAAATTCCCTGCTATCTTCTTCCGCACTAAAAGTGAGGACGAAGCAGCCTGAAACCCCGAAGCCAGCAGTACCCTGCGTGTGAAGCAGCGGGAAAGGTGTAGGCTGAAGACCACTACCCTAAGGTGCGGATCAAGCAAAAAACTGTGGCATGTGGTAGGCAATCACCGGAGACTCGCAAACGAAACAATTGCGAGAAAGCCTGTGTAAACCCAAAGCCATCCCGGAAGAGGAAGGAAGAGAGACACCCCCAACCTATCCGGGAAAAAGTAAGCTGCAACAGCAGCCGCTTTTTGTATGGGAAGCCTACAACCAGAAGGCCACCCTACACACTCCCCCTCCTCAAACAAGGAGTCCGAATCCCCACCCAGCAGTTGTGTAAAAACACAAAAGGAGGGGAGACAGGGGAGGTCGCGCACTAAACACTCCTGCCGATAACACCGCCAAGAGTGAGAATGAAAAGCGTGATCAGTCTCTGACTGCCAACCCCAACCGCCCACCTGAACAAGAGGTGGGGGGAAGAGGGGTTGATAACTGGCACAGCTCCCTGCCGAGAAGGAGAGAGAGTGGGGGAACAAGACAAAGCCGAGCCCGGCGCGCCTTACCCCACCCGCTGTGCGAGAGAAGCATCCCAGTGCTAAGAACAAGACTACCTGGTTTGAACCACAACTCACCCCAAGCGGGGAGGGGGGTGGTCCAGCAAAGCCGTAACCCCTAGAGGGGGGAAAGACTGAAATAGAGAAACGGCCGTAAACGGCCGATCCTCACTCGTCCACCTGCCGAAGTCAAGTAGCCCTATCACTCACCCACCCCTAGGAGGGGGGGGGGGGGGGGGGGGGGTGACCTATGCTGGCTAAGGACAATGACCACTGGCCAGGCGATACTGTAGTCCGAGTCCCCGCAAACCATTGTGAACACAAAGAATGGGAGACTGGAGAGAAAGAGTATGTTCTGTCTCCGCCTGCCAGAGCAACCGCTCACATCCCCAAGGGGATAGAGGGGTAGACAGCCGGCACAGCCCGTGCAGAGAACAAAGCGGAGCAAAGCTCATTGTTCCCCGACCGCTGTGCGAGACACCCTGCCGAGAACAAAAGAGAGTCAAGCTCATTGTTCCCCGACCGCTACGCGCGACAAGCGCGGGCAGCTAACACAGCCACCTGCCCCAAATGGAGCAGAGAAGGAGTATGTAACATAGCCTGGAAAGGCCGTACATAGCCCCCCACTGTGTAGAAAGGCCTGAGCCACGCCATGCCCCAGATGGGGAGAGGGGTGGCTCGTCACAGCAGTAAGGGAGACGGAGAGAGACGAACCGAAAAAACGGCCGACCCCCACCCGTCCACCTGCCGTAGTCCTATAGCCCACCGCCCACCCACCCCGATAGGGGAGGAGAACGATTGTCGGGCCAGGACAATAGAGGCACAGACTGTGAAGACAGTCCAACAGCGCCCACCCAATCCAACCCAGAGGGAGGGAAAGGGTGGAACGCTGCACCAGCCCCCCCACCCGATACTGCCCGGTGGGCGGGAAAGGGTGAGTCACTGATACCACCTCCACCCGAACGCGCCCGGAGGGCGGGAAAGGGTGGGAAGCTAACACAGCTCCCTGCCCGCAAAGAGGCAGAGTGGGAACAAGCCCAAGCCGTGACTTACCGTGCCCCCCCACTCCCCCTTCCTCACGGTAAGGGGGCTGCATGACCGACCCAGCTGTGCTGAAAGCAAGCCGAGCGGCCAAAGCAGGCGGGGAGCAGGCCCCCTCTCCCTACGGAGAGAGTGCTCGCGAACAACCCAGTCTACCAGAGGCAGAAAGGACTGAACCGAACTGGCCATTTGCACCAGACCACGGTGCGAAGCAGGAGCGCCCCCCCCTATCCCCCCCCATTGGCGGGGGGCTGCGTAACACACTGAGAAGTACCGACGGTAAACAGAGTGGTTAGTCGCAGGCTGGGAGCAGGCCCCCCCTCCTAAAAGGAGAGGGTGCTCGTGAACAGCCCATAGCCACCAGAGGCAAAAACAGGCTGAACCAAACCGGCCATTTGCACTAGACCACAGTGCGAAGCTGAAAAACGAGAGGGCGGGAACCGCCGATCACGCCTGAAACAGCTGAGAATAAAGACACAAAACATCGTTACGTCCCCCTCAAAAGGAGGACAATGACTGATTCCCCTTACACAACAATTCAGTCTATAAGGAGCCTAAAGGCCGAAGGCCCCGGCTGATTACCCCCCAACGGGGGAAGCGAGCTGTGAAAGAACTGAACCCGCCCTCGGAGGGATAGGAACATCAAAAGACGTGCTGTTTGACGGATCTACGACCCGCATAATAGGCAAATCAACGTTCTTAGGCTTACTCTTAGGTTTAGTTTTCTTAACCGGGCTAAGAGTCTTGTCACCTTCCAGTCTCGCGCCAAGTTTAGCTTTGTTGTCGGCCATTTTAAGACCGGCGAAACAGTCACCCAGAACGAAAAACCTCTGCGTGCCTGTTCAAAACAAAGCTACCATCAAAGAAAAAAGGAAAGATCTCACCAAAAGGTAAATGGACAGGTAGACCCACAAGAACCAGCTATAGTCTCACGGACGAGCCGGCATGCCAAGGCCAAAAGTGAGTGACAAAAATCGACACGTCCACCGTGTGTTGTCGAAAGTCGAGAATGATTATTACGGATGCTGGCGCTCACGTGGTGCGCAGGGTGTTATGGGTAACCGAGCAAGGTCAGGCCATAGCAACGGCTATGGCGTCGCTTTTAGCTTGGTTACCACCCTACTAAGGGCAGGTAATTTGAGAGGTTTTTCGACATCTAGCATGTGGGACTAAAGTCAATGCATTCATAAGAATTGGAGTAAGAATATGTGATTAAATGTCACACGTGTGAAAGGAATGCATGAACTGTGTTGTATGTCTTGTCCAGTACATTCATATTGATTTTATATTATTGCAAGCCAACCTTAAGCGACTTCATGTACATAGTGTAAATAATTGCTTTTAATCTACTGCGGCAGTGCAGATGCTTATGCATTTGAATATTTTTTTATAAAAAGTGGCTCTAATTTTCTAATTTTCTTAAACGATTGTATGATTAAAACCTTGCAACTTTTTACAAACCCAGACCTGGGAACCCCTGTTTTGCACTTAGAGTATTCTCAAACAAACTTGGTGTATTTTCAGAAAAATGAGCGTACTCCCCACAGCATTTGAACATCCATGATTCAAACATGCTTCACACGCGTCCGCCACATCGTTAATTAAGTTTACCTGTACATGTACATTTAAAACAAATCCTTTTTTCTATTTTTACTGACAAAAACTGTAATCATGTGTCAAAATACTGGATCGGCTTCAAGATGGGCTTGTGAATAAAAGTAGTCTAGGAATTTTTCTCGTCGTATTTTTTTCCCACTGACCGTACTGATCGTATTCTCGACAATCATGTGTACAGAATACGGCGAAATCGTATGGGTTCCCAGGTCTGCAAACCCATCCCCAATTATAACACAGAGGAATACAGGCAATATGGTATGAGACCATGAACTTTTTACAAACCCATCCCCAATTATAACACAGAGGAATACAGGCAATATGGTATGAGACCATGAACTTTTTACAAGTTTTATCACCGTAACTTTTAACATTTACAGTCCCCCTCCCATCCCTATCCTTTCTCAGCCAATCAACACCTCATGTCCCAAATAGTCACTAAAACTGGGGACAAAAATACCAATTAGTCAGTCAGTCAGTCTGGATGAGGAAAATTGCCCAGCGTGGAACACAGAAGACTGCATACCTTGTCACCCATCTGCAGTCCAACGACATCCTGTACGGTGAGAGTGGTGCGGCCGTCTTGACCCAGCGGCTCAGCCACGTCCATGGTCATGTTACCCAGCTGCCATCTGACAAAGTAGCGTGTTGTGGCCAGCTCCATTTCCACAGCAGTGCACACCACAGTGAAGTACGGTTCATCGTCCATGCTCTCTGTGGTTATCTCTGGCTGTCGCACTGTCGGGTTCACTGAAGGACATAAAGAGTTTCATTAATTTCAGATTACTGAGCAATTCCTTTGAAAACCACTGGCACTATTATCTTTGACTGACGCACTGTTGCATTCATCAACCCAGTATGCTTTGCACACTTCTGTATAACGTCAAAAAAGAACAAGTGCCACTTTGTCTGGGCAGATTGTTGAGCTGCTGACTGAAAATTAAAGACTGAAGAAAGAAAACTCAGGTTACGAGTATTTGTACACCACCAAAAACAGATTGTGCTTGCTGACCTGATTTTGGAGTCCACTGAGTCTGGCTGAGTGCGGGCTGGCAGGCCTGAGTGCTGTTGTTAGGATCCGTCTGGTCAAACACGTAGCACATGGAGTCGATGAAACAGGTGTCCGGCTGAAAGGAAAGGTGAAAACTCCTTGAAAGGAAACTGATCCTACGTTCACTCTTAACTCCCCTACCCCCTTCCTTTTTCATCCCACCTCTTTCTCCCATTTCTTCTTTTTTGTCCGCTTTTTTTTAACAGCATGACTATATCTTGGCTGAAAGGGATGTTACCGTTGAAAACTGTTTCAAAGTAAACAGATCTTATGTTTCTGCATCCTAAAAAAAATAAATAAATAAAAAAAACAGAAGAAAAAACATCACAAATGCAAAACGAAAGGGTTGAAAGTAGCCTGCATGCAACTGAAATCAAAACAAACAAGTCGCGTAAGGCGAAAATACAATATTTAGTCAAGTAGCTGCCATTTTTCAGCAAGACCGTATACTCGTAGCATCGTCAGTCCACCGCTCATGGCAAAGGCAGTGAAATTGACAAGAAGAGCGGGGTAGTAGTTGCGCTAAGAAGGATAGCACGCTTTTCTGTACCTCTCTTTGTTTTAACTTTCTGAGCGTGTTTTTAATCCAAACATATCATATCTATGTTTTTGGAATCAGGAACCGACAAGGAATAAGATGAAAGTGTTTTTAAATTGATTTGGACAATTTAATTTTGATAATAATTTATATTTAATTTTCAGAGCTTGTTTTTAATCCGAATATAACATATTTATATGTTTTTGGAATCAGCAAATGATGGAGAATAAGATAAACGTAAATTTGGATCGTTTTATAAATTTTTATTTTTTTTTACAATTTTCAGATTTTTAATGACCAAAGTCATTAATCAATTTTTTAGCCACCAAGCTGAAATGCAATACCGAAGTCCGGGCTTCGTCGAAGATTACTTGACCAAAATTTCAACCAATTTGGTTGAAAAATGAGGGCGTGACAGTGCCGCCTCAACTTTCACGAAAAGCCGGATATGACGTCATCAAAGACATTTATCAAAAAAAGGAAAAAAACGTTCGGGGATTTCATACCCAGGAACTCTCATGTCAAATTTCATAAAGATCGGTCCAGTAGTTTAGTCTGAATCGCTCTACACACACACACAGACAGACAGACAGACACACACACGCACATACACCACGACCCTCGTTTCGATTCCCCCTCGATGTTAAAATATTTAGTCAAAACTTGACTAAATATAAAAAGAACCTACCAGAATGGTGCAACGGTCCGGAGCAGTGCAGGAGACACAGGTGGAGTCAAAGTTCAAGAAGTCAAAGGTCATGCTGGTGTTGACGCCCCCGTTGTTGGACACTGCGATGCGGTAGCTGCCTTGAATCGGAGCCGTGCACAGAATGGTCTGGTAGTTGACGAAGGTGGCTGTCCCCCAGATGGTCGTCTCGGTTACCTCCAGTGTTTCTGTCGTAATCTGTAGAATACAAGAAACAAGATGGATGACACACCTGTAGCACAGTTGGTAGAGCACTAGACTTGTGATCCTAAGGTCCCAGGTTCAAATCCAGGCAGGGAAGGACTTGGGTAACCTTTAAGTGAAGAAGGTATCCATGTCCCATCCCTGTGTCACAACAGTGGCACGTAAAAGACCTCGGTCATTCTGCCATAAGTGCAGGTGGCTGATTACACCTTAACACGCGCACACCTAGGTAGTGCGACTTTGTTGCTGCTAGCTTTCCACTGGAAGGAAGCAACACGAATTTCCGAGCATTGGGATAATAGAGTAAATGAAATGAAATGAGGAAATGCCGTATCATTAGGCACTCTGACAACATATTACACTGGAATAACAGAAAAGAAAACAACATAAGTGAAATACCAAGATGCAATGCTGTTACAGTGGAACCTCCCGACCTGAGAAAATCATGTCTTAAAAAGGAGGGAGTCTTAAAATGGAGGTAAATGTACAGAGGTTATGAGCAGAAAATCTGAGAATTTTCAATCGGAGGGTCTTAAAAGGGGCTTTCCACTGTATATCTTCGGCAAAGAAGCTGGCTATAACGAAACATGTCAATATCAATAACTGATGGTAGTCTCTCTCAGATAAAAGATTAGACCGGTTTGCACTGACTTTGAGTGACTTGACTAGGTTGATGTAAATCAAGATTTTTTTGCACAGCGATATATGACTAACATTTGTAAGGCAAGTGAAAAAATGTATATGAAATTCCGCAATAACCACGACCCCTGATTATCATTACAATTCTTGAGAATTAGATGCAATACCTGGATGCTTTGGAAGACGCATGTGAGGTCCCCAGTTTCCACAAAGTTAGCACCAAAGATGTAAACGAGCAGGCAGTTGTTGTCTTTACTGTCGCACAAGCCTCTGTCGGGACGTTCAATGATTTCAGGCGGCCGCCTCAACTCCACGGAACAATCCTCGCCAGCGAATCCATCGTTGCACTGACACACACCTGCAGACCAACAACATTCAACTGTCCATCAATTTAATCAATTTAATCACACACACATTTTTTATCAAAATGAACAATATCTTATCAAATTAACTTGATCACACACACATTTCTTCTCAAAGTCAGCAATATCTGATCAAATTAACTTACTTAACTTACTCACACACACTTCTTCTCAAAGTTAACAATGTCTGATTAAATATAAAACCCATAAATAAATGCAAACCTAGAAAACACATTTTGAAACCTATGAAATCAGAAAGGAAATAAGACAGCAAAGTTTATTCATACTTTGGCTCCAATTCCCTTGCCAAATTTGAAAAAAAACAAGAAGGGCAAAGCCCATACGACTCACATGCTTGACCTTGACATGACCTTGACCTTCAGGGTCAAGGTCAAATAACTAAACCTAGCAATGACATCATACACTAAGAACTGCTTTACACATTTTTTCTACCAAAATACATGTGACCTTGACCCAAGGTCTAGGTCATCCAAGGTCATGCAACATAAAGCTGTTAATTCAAGACATAGGAAGTACAATGGTGCTTATTGGCTCTTTCTACCATGAGATATGGTCACTTTTAGTGGTTCACTACCTTATTTTGGTCACATTTCATAAGGGTCAAAGTGACCTTGACCTTGATCATATGTGACCAAATGTGTCTCATGATGAAAGCATAACATGTGCCCCACATAATTTTTAAGTTTGAAACAGTTATCTTCCATAGTTCAGGGTCAAGGTCACTTCAAAATATGTATACAATCCAACTTTGAAGAGCTCCTGTGACCTTGACCTTGAAGCAAAGTAAACCAAACTGGTATCAAAAGATGGGGCTTACTTTGCCCTATATATCATATATAGGTGAGGTATTCAATCTCAAAAACTTCAGAGAAAATGGAAAAAATGTGAAAAATAGCTGTTTTTTAGACAACATTTATGGCCCCTGCGACCTTGACCTTGAAGCAAGGTCAAGATGCTATGTATGTTTTTTGGGGCCTTGTCATCATACACCATCTTGCCAAATTTGGTACTGATAGACTGAATAGTGTCCAAGAAATATCCAACGTTAAAGTTTTCTGGACGGACGTCCGGACGGACGGATGTCCGGACGGACGGGGGGGACGGACGGACGGACGACTCGGGTGAGTACATAGACTCACTTTTGCTTCGCATGTGAGTCAAAAATGCAACCAGCAGAGTTTAGTCTTATGCTACAATAGAAAATAACTCCGTCGGGTTTGTATGGGTTGTGGGAGAGTGACCTTTCCTTGCAAAATCTTGTATAAATATTGGAGGGGGCAATCACTAGCAAGGGGTCTGTCAGAATCACATGGAAACACACACATGTTTCTTTCACACCCCTCTCTGGGCGGGGATGTAGCTCAGTCGGTAGCGCGCTGGATTTGTATCCAGTTGGCCGCTGTCAGCGTGAGTTCGTCCCCACGTTCGGCGAGAGATTTATTTCTCAGAGTCAACTTTGTGTGCAGACTCTCCTCGGTGTCCGAACACCCCCCGTGTGTACACGCAAGCACAAGACCAAGTGCGCACAAAAAAGATCCTGTAATCCCTGTCAGAGTTCGGTTGGTTATAGAAACACAAAAATACCCAGCATGCTTCCCCCGAAAACGGCGTATGGCTGCCTAAATGGCGGGGTAAAAAAACGGTCATACACGTGCAAAAAAACACGAGTGTACGTGGGAGTTTCAGCCCACGAACGCAGAAGACACCCCTCTCTAGTGATTGGCCCCTTTAATATTTGTACAAGGTTTTCCAAGAAAAAGTCACTCTTCCACAACCAATACAAACCTGATGGAGTAATATCTGAAAATCGTCTATTTATTTGGCCTTTGCAAATCTGAAAAAAAGTTCAGCCTTACCTTTTCTACAATTTCCTTGCCCATTGCAATCATCAGGGCAGATGAGGTCCACGATGTCTGGCTGGATGACGGTCTGACCGTCTACCTGTATCCAGAAGGTGATGTTCACTTCCAGGTGAATGCTACAGCGCAGAACCAAGTTGTCCAGCGATGCTGCTGCAAACACCGGCCCATCAAAGATCTGAAAAGTCAAAATGTCACAAGACTTATAAAAACTTTAGGCAAAAGAAAACCATCAGCTTTCCACGGGAAGGAAGCAACACATATTTCAGAGCATTGGGATAATAGAGTAAATGAAATGAAATGAGGAAATTCCGTATCATTAGGCACTCTGACACCATATTACACTGGAATAACAGAAAAGAAAACAACATAAGTGAACTACAAAGATGCAATGCTGTTACAGTGGAACCTCCCTTTTAAGACCTGAAAAAATCAGGTCTTAAAAAGGAGGGAGTCTTAAAATGGAATGAAAAGAACTTTGCTAGAACGGCTCTTTCATACATCCACAAAGATGACGTTGAACTTACCACAGACCCTCTCACATTCAATAAAGCCCATAAAAACATCACATTAAAAAACATATTTAAAATATAGACATGTGTATCACAACAAACAGGTCTGCCTACCCTCCAAGTGAAGCTTCAGGGACAAAGTTCTGTTGAAGATTAAAATAAGTCGATTTTGCCGGCTAGGGGGGGTCCGGGGGCATGCCCCCCCGAAAAAAATTTTTGGCCAAAAGGACACAATTGGTGCAATCTGGTGTCATTTTACCCTAACATTGCCTTCAAATCATCTTGCCAAACTTGAACATTGTCACTGTAAATGTCACTGAAAAAATGAAATTCAAACTTACAATATTTACATTTTGTACAAGGTTTGGTGGTGTCACTGCATTCATTTGGAGCTGGCCTGAAGGGACCTGTAATAGGCACTCTTCATGTCTTTGAGTTCCTTGTTGGTGTAAACTCTATCCAGAGCTTCACCGGGTCTCGACTTGGCGACAACAAGTGCTTCGAGAGTGTCTTTTGCCATGCTGCCTCTAAAATCTGTCTTGTTCTTGCGGACCACCGAGAAAATCCTCTCGCAGTGATTTTTACTAGTATTGGTGTTTGCCTTTTCGCGTGTTTCTTTATTCTTGATGTGATTCGGGCCTTCCACATGTCGTCGAATGTCATCAATGCCGCCAGATTTACAGCCGAATTCACTAACACAAATCGTGCTCAAAACCTTCGTTTCGACACTTCCTGGCTTGATACACGGGTATGTCTCCGAATATTTCTCGATGTATTTCTGCGGACGCTTCATTTTTTTCGCAGGGTCATTATCGGTTTCACACACAGCGAGATTTTCTTTCCTTTTTTAAAGCCATCTTTTCTTCGACCTTTTCTTCTTGCAAGAAGTTGACGCGCATGCGTATTAGCTACAAAAAGCTGCTCGGCAATAGTCGGAACCCGCCTACGTCATTTCTCAGCTGTGACTTCGGCAATTTCCGGAAGTCATTCACCAGGCAATCTCTCTCGCTCACACTGTTGTGAGCGTGTTTGGAATTTTTTTG
Organism: Littorina saxatilis; assembly: GCF_037325665.1. NCBI lineage: Eukaryota > Metazoa > Mollusca > Gastropoda > Littorinimorpha > Littorinidae > Littorina > Littorina saxatilis. The sequence continues at coordinate 42,012,923 of NC_090256.1, forward strand.
AGTTTCCGGGACGCATTTCGAACATCCGTATTTTCCGGAACACTTGATAAAATTTATTGATTTCCGGGACAAATACGGAAATTCCGTAACGGTAGGCAGACCTGAACAAACCTTTCCAATAAACAAGAAGAGCAAACGCTCGATCGAGTCACTTTCGCAGTTCTGAATATTATATGAGGCATCAGATGGACAGGAAGAAATTGCTATTCACAACACAATACAGATGTAAACAATTTGATGTAAAGAATAATCCTATAAAGTTTGAATCAAATCCGATGAATAGTTTCAGAGATATGATATTTCAATTTTTTTCCTTCAAGACATACCTGTGACCTTGAAAAAGGTCAAAGGTCACCAAAGCAGACGTCAAAGTGTAGAGGTCACTGGGAGTCACGTTCACATAAAATTTGAGCCCGGTCACTTTTATAGTTTCCGAGAAAAGCCCAACGTTAAGTTGTGTGTTGCCGAACAGAAAAGGCTAGTTATCTCCCTTGTTTTTCTGATAACGTTCGTAAAAGGCTACAGATGTAAATACTTTGATGTAAAGAATAATCCTACAAAGTTTCAATCACATCCGATGAACTTTGTCAAAGATATAAAATGTCTAATTTTTCCTTTGACGCTGACCTGTGACCTTGAAAAAGGTCAAAGGTCAACGAAACCATCGTTAAAGTGTAGAGGTCATTGGAGGTCACGACTAAACAAAATATGAGCCGGATCGCTTTGATAGTTTCTGAGAAAAGTCCAACGTTAAGGTGGTGTCTACGGACGGCCGGCCGGCCGGACGGCCGGCCGGACGGCCGGCTGGCCGGCCGGACAGACTAACACTGACCGATTACATAGAGTCACTTTTTCTCAAGTGACTCAAAAACAAGTCGCGTAAGGCGAAATTACTACATTTAGTCAAGCTGTGGAACTCACAGAATGAAACTGAACGTAGTCCGCCGCTAGTGCAAAAGGCAGTGAAAGTGACGAGCCTGTTTGGCGCGGCAGCGGTTGCGCTGTGCTTCATAGCACACTTTACTGTACCTCTCTTCGTTTTAACTTTCTGAGCGTGTTTTTAATCCAAACATATCATATCTATATGTTTTTGGAATCAGGAACCGACAAGGAATAAGATGAAATAGTTTTTAAATCGATTTCGGAAATTTAATTTTGATCATAATTTTTATATTTTTAATTTTCAGAGATTGTTTTTAATCCAAATATAAAATATGTATATGTTTTTGGAATCAGAAAATGATGAAGAATAAGATTGTTTTTGGATCGTTTAATAAAAAAGTTTCCGATTTTCAATGACCAAACTCACTCATTAGTTTTTAAGCCACCAAGCTGAAATGCAATACCAAACCCCGGCCTTCGTCGAAGATTGCTTTGCCAAAATTTCAATCAATTCAATTGAAAAATGAGGGTGTGACAGTTCCGCCTCAACTTTTACAAAAAGCTGGATATGACGTCATCAAAGGTATTTATCGAAAAAATGAAAAAAACGTCCGAGGATATCATACCCAGGAACTCTCATGTCAAATTTCATAAAGATCGGCCCAGTAGTTTAGTCTGAATCGCTCTACACACACACACAGAAACACACACACACACACATACACCACGACCCTCGTCTCGATTCCCCCTTTATGTTAAAACATTTAGTCAAAACTTGACTAAATGTAAAAAGATGTCTGTGTACCATGACAAGGTAAAAAGGCAACATCATTGTTTCAAAATCTTCTTGATCTCCTATAGAATCAACACAGCAATTTTATTTCTATGGACAGCATCTTTGTCTGAATAAAGACAAACAGGGGATTCTGAAATCTCAATTATTACCGAAACTAATAACTGAGCAAAGATGTGGTTAATATCTTCCTTTTATTGCTGATTTTCAGCAATAAAAGCCCTGAAACCCTTCAGTTGTCTTCTAAATTTGAGGAAAATTGTAATTTGACCAAAAAAAGTCAGGTTGGAAAGAGTAGAGAAAGCAGACCTGAATGTCTTCCACACAGCCTTGCAGGGTGGCGTCAATGTTGAGTTCTGCCACCTGGTTGAAGCAAGCTGCGCCGGAGCCACTGGCCAGGAGGTAGGTGCGGCAGAACTCTGTGGCGTTCACCAGGGTCCAGCCTGACGGGGTCGGCCAGGTGTACACCTGTAGGTACAACACACACACACATTTCACATTCATTAGTACAGTGAAACCTGTCCACTAGGCCATTGCACCTGTTCAACAAACATACACATTTTCCCATTCATTCGTGCAGTCAAACCTGCCATGTAAGGCCCCTCTGATGAAAGGACATCTCCCAATGGAGGACAATTTAAGCTGTCCCTTTGTCTGGGATCTTACAGCTTTCTTACGGCAGCTCACTTTCCCCCCAGGGAAAACACTGCCTGAATTTCCATGAGGGTAACCTCACAGACTACGTGATACCTTATCCTTATTATGTTTTTAGATACCGTGCAGGGAAAACAGAAAGAGGCAATACCTGTGGGACATAATCCAAGTCGTAGTCATATCCTCCACCACAAGATGGCGCCACGCTGTCAGTGATCAGTCTCTGGGTGATGTCAACTCCTGCAAAACAAAGTACGGTGTACAGTGCCTGACAAATGCTAATTTTTTTTCATTTCCAACATGAAAAGATCTTACTCAAATCCATTAATAGATGCTTATCGGAAATAACTCTGTCAGGATTTCAAGCGGTGTGGTAGAGATAGCGCCCCAGACAGCGATCGAGGCGGAAGTGCTGGCTCAGTTGGTTGGCTTTTACCTGCCTTTGCAATGAACACCTAAGTCTGATAAGTATGCTGGGTGCGATTAATATGACACCCTTTTCTTTCTTAGGTTAAGTCATTTTAGAAAAATCACATGCTTCAGCGACCACAACAAGCAATTGGCAGGGAATCTAAAAACTAATTCATGTACACATCTACAAGGGGTGTTGCTTACCACGACGCAGTTTGGTGAGTGCTGCCTGGCAGGTAGACAGATACTGGGTGGTGCTGCACGACCCGTTAGAGCTGCCACAGCTACAGAACATTCCCACAGTTTCTGTCTGTTCCTCCACCTGGCCGCAGAATCCTCCATACAGCGACTGAGACATCTCCACTCTGCACAAACAGTGAGACATCAATGGACGGAAGAAACAAAGGGAAGTAAGCACTCTAAGCATAGACAGCAACAGAGTTATGCGGAACCTCTCCTCCGACACCTGAGCGAATAAGAAACATTGAAATGTATAAACGATCTTCATCCTCATGAAAGATATGCATAGTAATGCAAAACTGTTGGGATACCAACTGGAAGAATTTACATAAAAAGTTTCCTGATGAAATTCTGTCCAGTAGTTTTCTTGGAATTACCTGCTACGCAAAAACAAACACACACACCATCACCCTCATCTTGATTCCCAGTCTACTGGAATAAATTTAGTCAAAACTTGATCAAACGTAAATAAAAACAAGTCGCGTAAGGCGAAAATACAACATTTAGTCAAGCTCAGTCGAACTCACAGAATGAAACTGAACACTCGTGGCAAAGGCAGTGAAATTAACAATCCAGAAAAGCGCGGGAGCAGTTGCGCAGAGGAGGATAGCACGCTTTTCTATATCTCTATTCTTTTTAACTCTCTGAACGTGTTTTTAATCCAAACATATCATATCTATATGTTTTTGGAATCAGGAATGGACAAGGAATAAGATGAAATTGTTTTTAAATCGATTTCAAAAATTTAATTTTAATCATAATTTTTATATTTTAATTTTTAGAGCTTGTTTTTAATCCGAATATAACATACTAGATGAATACCCGCTTCGCCGGGTACGGCTTCGCCGGGAAGAAGTTGAGCCAAATACCCGGCTGTGCCGGGGACCCGGCTTTGCCGGGTGTACGCCGGCTTTGCCGGCGCACCGCACGAAGGAAGGGAGATAAACGCGCAAAACACTGGAGAAGAGTAATACCCGGCTTTGCCAGGACAGTGACTTTCTAAAAATAGTATAACGGGAATATGGATTGAGCGTTGTCGACAGTGACCTTCTAAAAATAGAAACAGGAATATGGATTGACGCCACACGAAGGAAGGGAGATAAACGCTGAAAACACTGGAGAAGATAAGGAAGAGTTACTGGGAATGGATCCAGAGAAAAACCAAAATCGGTTCAGCGCTGCGCACTGAGAGCACGTGTTGAAATATCTCATCGACCAGGTTGTGTCCGGGGTGTACCTGAATATGGCCACCAAATTTGAAAGAGATCCATCGAGAACTTTGGCCGTGCATCGCGGACACACACACACACACACACACACACAGACACAAGTCGTATATATATATAGATGTATATGTTTTTGGAATCAGAAAATGATGAAGAATACAATAAACGTAATTTTGGATCGTTTTATAAAAAAATAATTTTAATTACAATTTTCAGATTTTTAATGACCACGACCCTCGTCTCGATTCCCCCTTCTATGTTAAAACATTTAGTCAAAACTTGACTAAATGTAAAAAGAGGAGAACAGGTACTTCACAGGTAGTCAACTGACCTCCAGGAGAGAGAAAACAAGTCCTTGTCTTTCGGAACTGTGCCGTCAACTTGCAAATCGTTAACCTTGTCTCCGTCAAATGATCCACACAGACCTGAAACATAAAGCAAACTCCGGGATGTTTCTCTCTTAATCAATCTTCAGCTTTCTCTTTGGAATAGCTCTGCAATTCATCTCATTTCATCACTTTGTCAACTCTGTTTTCCCCCCGAAAAATGTAGCATTTGCATGTCCAATCTTGTTCAGCTCACTCTCTCTCTCTCCCCACCTTTCTCTCTCTCTCTCTCTCATTCCCTCCCCCTCTCACTCCCTGACTCCCTCCCTCCTCTCTCTCTGCTTCTTCCCTCACATTTGTCCCTATGCATAGTCATTCCGTCCTTGCAGCAATTACCTCCCTTCCTCATTTTTTTGTCTGGCATCTCCCTGCCTCCAGACCAAACCTGGCCTGTGAAAATCATTATCCCACAACAAATTTCAACACGCACTGTTAAACACAATTACCTTCAGTGCTGCCAAAGTCTGCAGCAGCAGCATGCATGAGGATGTTGAGGAATTTGCCTTGCAGTTTGATGACAACCTTGGCCCCAGTCGGCAAGATGATCTGCACAACAAATACACTTTGTTAATCAAGTTAGTTAATTAGCTTTAATTGATGACATTTAACATTTTACTGAGAACCAGTGTTGTTCCTAGACACAGAGGACAATACGTCGCTTGGAACTGGATTTAAAATATAATTATATTGGTCAAAATGTCCTGGCCATGAAATATTTGTTGTGTAAAAACTATCAAACATTCCACCGGCCTGGGATGAGAACAATGCGCCAAATCAAAAAAAGTATGCGACAACGACCAAAGACTGAAAACACCTCTAAAGAAAAGTGTGGTTTTTTTTAAACGATTTTTTTCTCTCTTATGACTTTATGAGGGATGATGGTAAAAAGTAGTTTAACTGGAATGATGGCAGAACTTACAAGGTCTTCAAGACAATTTCTGCATGTATTTGTTAAACAATTTCAAATATGACATCATTTGTTTTTATTCTATACACAAACGTTTGTAGGTGTGCTCATGCTCATAACAAAAGACACACCCTAACCATTTTATTCATTTATTCATTTTCACTAGCTTTAAATGTCAACATAAAATGCTACCAAAGAGCACATTCTGATGTGTGAGATAACGCATACCACGGACATTCAGCATCATTCCTGGATCATCACCGCAGACAGTCAACATCAGCACAATGAAGATGAAGACAACCAGACACACAAGTGTCAGAACAACGGCAACCATTACCTCATACTTCTTGCCGCGGTTGTACTGCACAACCTAGGTTCGAACCCACAACCTTCTGCTTGGGAGGCCGGTGTCTAAACCACTAGGCCATTGTGCCCGTCACACACAAGTGTGAGAACTACAACGTGCATTACCTCGTACTTCTTGCCCCGGTTGTACTGCGACAATGACCGAGGACCGAGGCCTGAGAACAACACTGAAGAACAGTACAAAAAATCTCCACCATTAACCCTTCAGGAGCGGCAGGGATTCGAAACCACAACCTTCCGTTTGGGAGGCCGGTGTCTTAACCACTAGGCCATTGTGTCCGTCACACACAAGTGTGAGAACAACAGCGAGCATTACCTCATACTTCTTGCCGCGGTTGTATTGCACGACCTGGGTACCGGCCTCAAGCTCTCCATTGAGGAAGAGTTGCAGCTTGAGGGGTGAGGTTTTCTCTCTCTGCGGGCCGCACTTGTCAATCACGATGACATCATCCCCGACACGCACAGCCGCTGCACAGTTGCAGGAGGCCCTGTTGTTACACTTGCGGTAATACGCTCGCACCTGGAAGCAGACAAGCATGAAGTGTTAAGAGTAGCATCAATGCGTCAAATATTTGAAGCAGTGCGCTTTAATTTTAACATAGAAATTCCTTATTATTGCAGTACTCTTTATCTTTTATATAGAAATACTTTAGCGTTACTACTTCCAAATTGAATGCAACGTACCGGGAACGCAGAAGAAGAAGAAGAAGAATGCAACGTAAATCAAAGTAATAAAAAAAGTGCCCTTAAGGCCAAAAAAAAAAATAGGTGTGGTTACGGTAACATAGCCAAAAAAAATAGGGTAGGTAGGTAGGCAATCACTTTTTTTTTTAACTTTTTTTTCTAATGTGTACAAATTAAACCTACTTGACAGGGAAATAAGTGTGCGACTCGGGCGCTTTCGCTTTCATTGCGTTTTTTGCACTCGTTTTTTTTTTTTTTTTTTGACAAATGTAATAAAAAGTTATAGGATTGGCCCCTAAATCTAGGGTAGGTCGGGTTACCGTAACCACACCTATTTTTTTTTTTAGGCCTAATTATAAATGTATATGCCTTGGTGCCCTTTACTTTGAATATAGAAATACCTTAATGCCCTTTATTTTGAATATAGAAATACCTTAGTGCACTTTAATTTTGATATAGAAATACCTTAATGCGCTTTATTTTTAATATAGAAATACCTTAGTGCGCTTTATTTTTAATATAGAAATACCTTAGTGCGCTTTATTTTTAATATAGAAATACCTTAGTGCGCTTTATTTTGAATATAGAAATACCTTAGTGCGCTTTCTTTTTAATATAGAAATACCTTAGTGCGCTTTATTTTTAATATAGAAATACCTTAGTGCGCTTTATTTTTAATATACAAATATAGTATACCTTCGTGCGCTTTATTTTTAATATACAAATATCTTATCGTTGCACTGGCCTGCTCAAAACTGAATATAGCTTTTATCAAAGGAAGTAACATCACACAACAGAAATAGAGAGCAGCTCACCTCATAGGGAAGGGTGGTGTGGCGGTACAGCACAAACTCTCCAACGTTGAAATTGTTGTAGTACCTGAAACAAGGTTCAATGATTTAAAAAGGAAATCAAAGCTATTCATCTTCAATAAGAAGCCTACTAATGGTAATTATAATCAGTTCGAATCGTCTTTCTATCCCAACAGAAGATGTCACCAGGTACTTCTAGCACATTTTCTTTATTTTTCATGACTTCACGACGACCCTGAAACTCGTGAAAGAAAACATGAAAATAAAATGCAGAAAGAATTCGTGGTACAGTTGACCCTTCCATTGCAACCACATATCAGTAATGACCAACTGCCCATTACAACCAACTGAAATGCTCCCCAATGAGATTTTTGTCCAATATAATTTCAAATTTTAGAAATAAATTTTCATTTAATTAATACTTACCCAACTCACAAATAGCAATTAACTCTAGTTCAGTGCTGGTAACGCTGTACGCGTCCCCTTGGTAACAAGGAAGGCGCCTCTAAAAAAAGAGTGACAGAGACCCGTAAGGGTGTCAAAGCCAGCCCGGAAACGAGGCCCCTTCCGTATGCGTGCGCATAAGCCGCCAACTTATCATTCGAAACGAAGCCCAACTCACTCTTTTTTAGACCCCAGTACCAACCACAGCGGGGAGGTGGGAGGGAATAAACGTTGTGAGTTGGGTAAGTATTAATTAAATGAAAATTTATTTCTAAAATTTGAAATTAAATTACATCCTTTACCCAACTCACAAATAGCAGATTGCTACTATAGGTGGCGGGACTTACCAAAATTCAATGAAGAATGACTTGCCCTGCGGCTACCATGGCAGGTAGCGCAAAACTGCCATCCTGACGCAGAGAGGAGATGTCCCTGAGGTAATAGTTCACGAAAACATCCTCAGATCTCCAATAGGCTGCCTCCAAAACTTCGGCCAAGCGGCCTGAACGGAGCACAGCCACCGAGGAGGCCCACGCCCTAGCCTCATGAGTCCTTGCTGAAGTCATGGGAAGAACAGCCCTAACTTCGCCAGACTGAATATGCCACCAGGCGTAAGCATGCCTGATCAAAGTGGAGACCCACTTGGTTAAAGTCACTTTCGCGATGTCTTTACTCCTTGCCGTATTAAGCGAAATGAAAAGCAATTTTTGACTTTCAGAACGAATGGACTGAGTTCGAGACAGGTAACTGCTAAGCGTTCTAACCGGACAGTTAACGATGTCTGGGTCTCCAGGAGCAAGAATGTTGCTCAAGGCAGGAATGTTAATGACAGGCGAAATATGGCCCGGTTTCTGATTTTTAGCTAAAAACTCCGGCCTGAATTTGAGCGAAATAGAACCATCTTTTTCGGTTGAGATATCCTTAGCTAAGCCGGAAAAGGCATGAACTTCACTACCTCTACGAGATGTAGCAAGCAAAGTAAGAAAAACTGCCTTGCGCGTCAGATTAACCAAACTGGCTGAATGAATAGGTTCGAACTCGTTAGAAGCCAAGTAACGCAAAACAAGTAACAAATCCCAGGCAGGGAGAGGAGATTTCTCGCGCGCGGCCTTAAGAGAGGCACCCTTAATAACGCTGGAGATGACCCCATCAAGAGAAATCTTATGACCCAGTTGTCGTAACGTTGAAGAAATAGCGGACCTTCGCACACGAAGGGAAGATGCTGACCCCCCCTGCCCTGCTAGCCAAGCCAAATGATTGGCTACCTGCATAGACCTAGGTGCCAAGGGCTTAACTCTGTTCAGCTCACACCATTTAACCCAGGAGGCCCAGTGAGACGAGTAGACCGAACTGGTCGATTTCCTATGAGCATGATTCACAAAGTCTACCGTGGCCGAAGAGGCCCCTGCCTTAAGCAAAGAGCTTCTGACAGTATCCAACCGTGAAGGTTTAACGCCTGAGGGTTCTCGTGATGAATGCCTGACCTGGGTTGCAAGAGTTCTCCCTTTCTTACTGCGATGGGGATAGGCGGTCGAACCGCCAGTCGCAGCAAGTCCGGGAACCAGTGCTGGCTTGGCCAAAATGGGGCAACCAGAACCAGCGCTGGTCTCTCCAAGTCGACCTTCCTGAGAACTTTGCCCAACAGACAAAACGGAGGGAAGGCGTAAGCTGTCAGATTGGACCAGTCCATTTCCAGAGCGTTCAC